>NC_054478.1:140632882-140912505 GCF_017639515.1 Carcharodon carcharias | reverse complement strand
CCCGCCTCTCTCACTCCTGCCTCTCCCGCTCCCTCCCACTCCCGCCTCTCTCACACACTCCCACTCCCGCCTCTCCCACTCCCGCCTCTCCCACTCCTGCCTCTGCCCCTCCCGCCTCTCCCACTCCTGCCTCACCCACTCCCGCCTCTCCCACTCCCGCCTCTCCCGCTCCCACCTCTCCCACTCCCGCCTCTCCCACTCCTGCCTCTCCCCTCCCCACCTCTCCCACTCCCGCCTCTCACCTCCCCACCTCTCCCCCTCCCACCTCTCCCCATCCCCCCCACACCCACTCCCCACCACCCCGCCTCTCCCCCTCCCCACCTCTCCCACTCCTGCCTCTCCCCTCCCCACCTCTCCCCTTCCCCGCCTCTCCCACTCCTGCTTCTCCCGCTCCCCACCTCTCCAGCTCCCGCCTCTCCCCCTCCCCACCTCTCCCACTCCTGCCTCTCTCACTCCCACCTCTCCAACCCACGCCTCTCCCCCCAACTCTCCCACTCCCGCCTCTCCCCGTCCCCGCCTCTCCCACTCCCGCCTCTCCCGCTTCCGCCTCTCTCACTCCCGCCTCTCCCGCTCCCGCCTCTCTCACTCCCGCCTCTCTCACTCCCGCCTCTCCCGCTCACTCCCACTCCCGCCTCTCCCGCTTCGCTTTTCCCACTCCGGCCTCTCCCACTCCCGCCTCTCCCACTCCCGCCTCTCCCACTGCCGCCTCACCCCCTCCCGCCTCTCCCACTCCAGCCTCTCCCACTCCCGCCTCTCCCACTCCCGCCTCTCCCACTCCCGCCTCTCCCGCTCCAACCTCTCCCGCTCCCGCCTCTCCCACTCCCGCCCCTCTCACTCCCGCCTCTCCCACTCCCGCCTCTCCCACTCCCGCCTCTCCCACTCCCTCCTGCTCCTGCCTCTCCTGCTCCCTCTCACTCCCACATCTCCCGCTCCCCACCTCTCCCAATTCCTACATCTCCCGCTCCCACCTCTCCCGCTCCCGCCTCTCCCACTCCCGTCTCTCCCCCTCCCGCCTCTCCCCCTCCCGCCTCTCCCCCTCCCGCCTCTCCCCATCCCTGCCTCTCCCCCTCCCGCCTCTCCCCCTCCCGCCTCTCCCACTCCCGCCTCTCCCACTCCCGCCTCTCCCACTCCCGCCTCTCCCACTCCCGCCTCTCCCGCTCCCTCCCACCCCCACCTCTCCCACTCCTGCCACTCCCCTCCCCACCTCTACCCCTCCCCACCTCTCCCACTCCCGCCTCTCCCCTCCCCTCCTCTCCCACTCCCGCCTCTCCCCTCCCCACCTCTCCCATCCCGCCTCTCCCCCTCTCCTGCTCCACCCACTCCCGCATTCCCGCTCCAGCCACTCCCACCTCTCCCCCTCCTGCCTCTCCCGCTCCCGCCTCTCTCACTCCCGCCTCTCTCACTCCTTCCTCTCCCACTCCCGCCTCTCTCACTCCTGCCTCTCCTGCTCCCTCCCACTACCGCCTCTCTCACTCCTCCCTCTCTCGCTCCCTCACACTCGCGCCTCTCCACTCCCGCCCTCTCCCGCTCCCGACTCTCCCACTCCTGCCTCTCGCGCTCCCGCCCCTCTCACTCCCGCCTCTCTCATCCCGCCCCTCCCCACTCCCTCCTGCTCCTGCCTCTCCTGCTCCCACTCAGTCCCATATCTCCTGCTCCCCACCTCTCCCAATTCCTACATCTCCTGCTCCCACCTCTCCCGCTCCCACCTCTCTGCTCCCGCCTCTTCCCCTCCCACCCTCTCTCACTCCCACCTCTCCCACTCCCGCCTCTCCCCGTCCCGCCTCTCTCACTTCCACCTCTCTCACTCCCGCCTCTCTCACTCCTGCCTCTCCTTCTCCCACCTCTGCCCCTCCCGCCTCTCCCGCTCCCTCCCACTCCCGCCTCTCCCAATCCCACCTCTCCCGCTCCCACCTCTCCCGCTCCCTCCCACTCCCGCCTCTCCCGCTCCCGCCTCTCTCACTCCCGCCTCTCTCACTCCCGCCTCTCTCACTCCTGCCTCACCCACTCCCTCCCACTCCCACCTCTCCCACTCCCGCCTCCCCCGCTCCCGCCTCTCTCACTCCTGCCTCTCCCCCTCCCGCCTCTCCTCTCCCCACCTCTCCCCCTCCCACCTCTCCCCATCCCCCCCACACCCACTCCCCACCACCCCGCCTCTCCCCCTCCCCACCTCTCCCACTCCTGCCTCTCCCCTCCCCACCTCTCCCCTTCCCCGCCTCTCCCACTCCTGCTTCTCCCGCTCCCCACCTCTCCAGCTCCCGCCTCTCCCCCTCCCACCTCTCCCGCTCCTGCCTCTCCCCTCCCCACCTCTCCCAATCCTGCCTCTCCCCCTCCACACCTCTCCCACTCCCACCTCTTCCTCCCCACCTCTCCCACTCCCACCTCTCCCACTCCTGCCTCTCTCACTCCCAACTCTCCAACCCACGCCTCTCCCCCCCAACTCTCCCACTCCCGCCTCTCCCCGTCCCCGCCTCTCCCACTCCCGCCTCTCCCGCTCCCGCCTCTCTCACTCCCGCCTCTCCCGCTCCCGCCTCTCTCACTCCCGCCTCTCCCACTCCCGCCTCTCCCGCTTCGCCTTTCCCACTCCGGCCTCTCCCACTCCCGCCTCTCCCACTCCCGCCTCTCCCACTGCCGCCTCACCCCCCTCCCGCCTCTCCCACTCCAGCCTCTCCCACTCCCGCCTCTCCCACTCCCGCCTCTCCCACTCCTGCCTCTCCCACTCCCGCCTCTCCCACTCCCGCCTCTCCCACTCCTGCCTCTCCCACTCCCGCCTCTCCCACTCCCGCCTCTCCCACTCCCTCCTGCTCCTGCCTCTCCTGCTCCCTCTCACTCCCACATCTCCCGCTCCCCACCTCTCCCAATTCCTACATCTCCCGCTCCCACCTCTCCCGCTCCCACCTCTCCCCCTCCCGCCTCTCCCACTCCTGCCTCTCCCCCTGCCGCCTCTCCTGCTCCCACCTCTCCCACTCCCGCCTCTCCCACTCCCGCCTCTCCCCCTCCCGCTCCCTCCCACTCCTGCTCCCTCCCACTCCCCGCCTCTCCCCCCCGCCTCACCCACTCCCGTCTCTCCCCCTCCCGCTCCCTCCCACTCCTGCTCCCTCCCACTCCCCACTTCTCCCCCCCGCCTCTCCCACTCCCGTCTCTCCCCCTCCCGCCTCTCCCACTCCCGTCTCTCCCCCTCCCGCCTCTCCCCCTTCCGCCTCTCCCCCTCCCGCCTCTCCCCCTCCCGCCTCTCCCACTCCCGCCTCTCCCCCTCCCGCCTCTCCCCCATCCCTGCCTCTCCCCCTCCCGCCTCTCCCACTCCCGCCTCTCTCACTCCCGCCTCTCCAATTCCCTCCCACTCCCGCCCCTCCCACTCCCGCCTCTCCCGCTCCCAACTCTCCCCCTCCCCACCTCTCCCACTCCTGCCACACCCCTCCCCACCTCTCCCACTCCCGCCTCTCCCCTCCCCTCCTCTCCCACTCCCGCCTCTCCCCTACCCACCTCTCCCAATCCCGCCTCTCCCCCTCCCCACCTCTCCCACTCCCGCCTCTCCCACTCCTGCCTCTCTCGCTCCCGCCTCTCCCACTCCCGCCTCTCCCCCTCCCGCTCCCGCCTCTCCCACACCCGCCTCTCCCACTCCCGCCTCTCCCCCTCCCCACCTCCCCGCCTCTCCCCCTCCCCACCTCTCCCTCTCCCGCCTCTCCCCTCCCCACCTCTCCCCCTCCCCGCTTCTCCCACTCCTGCCTCTCCCGCTCCCACCTCTCCCCCTCCCCGCCTCTCCCACTCCTACTTCTCCCACTCCTGCCTCTCCCCCTCCCCACCTCTCCCACTCCCGCCACTCCCACTCCCGCCTCTCCCGCTCCCGTCTCTCCCACTCCCCCCTCTCCCACTCCTGCTTCCCCCCTCCCCAGCCCTCCCTCTCCCACCTCTCCCACTCCCGACTCTCCCCCTCCCCGCCTCTCCCGCTCCCGCCTCTCTCACTCCTGCCTCTCCCCCTCCCGCCTCACCCACTCCCGCCTCTCCCACTCCCGCCTCTCCCACTCCCGCCTCTCTCACTCCTGCCTCTCCCCCTCCCGCTTCACCCACTCCCGCCTCTCCCGCTCGCACCTCTCCCACACCCGCCTCTCCTCTCCCCACCTCTCCCATTCCCGACTCTCCCCTCCCCACCTCTCCCACTCCCGCCTCTCCCCTCCCCACCTCTCCCCCTTCCGCCTCTCCCCCTCCCGCCTCTCCCCCTCCCCACCTCTCCCACTCCCCACCTCCCCTCCTCTCCCCCTCCCCACCTCTCCCCCTCCCCACCTCTCCCACTCCCGCCTCTCCCCTCCCCACCTCTCCCCCTTCCGCCTCTCCCCCTCCCGCCTCTCCCCCTCCCCACCTCTCCCACTCCCCACCTCCCCGCCTCTCCCCCTCCCCACCTCTCCCCCTCCCCGCCTCTCCCACTCCTGTTTCTCCCGCTCCCCACCTCTCCTTCTCCCGCCTCTCCCCCTCCCACCTCTCCCGCTCCTGCCTCTCTCACTCCCGCCTCTCCCCCTCCCCACCGCTCCCACGCCCGCCTCTCCCCTCCCCACCTCTCCCCCTCCCCGCCTCTCCCACTCCTGCCTCTCCCGCTCCCACCTCTCCCCCTCCCCGCCTCTCCCACTCCTGCTTCTCCCGCTCCCCACCTCTCCTGCTCCCGCCTCTCCCCCTCCCGCCTCTCCCGCTCCTGCCTCTCTCACTCCCGCCTCTCCCCCTCCCCACCTCTCCCACTCCTGCCTCTCCCGCTCCCACCTCTCCCCCTCCCCGCCTCTCCAACTCCCGCCTCTCCCGCTCCCGCCTCTCCCGCTCCCGCCTCTCTCGCTCCCGCCTCTCCCCCTTCCGCCTCTCCCCCTCCCGCCTCTCCCCCTCCCCACCTCCCCGCCTCTCCCCCTCCCCACCTCTCCCACTCCCACCTCTCCCCTCCCCACCTCTCCCCCTCCCCGCTTCTCCCACTCCCGCCTCTCTCGCTCCCGCCTCTCCCACTCCTGCCTCTCCCACTCCCGCCTCTCCCACTCCCACCTCTCCCACTCCCGACTCTCCTCTCCCCACCTCTCCCATTCCCGCCTCTCCCCTCCCCACCTCTCCCCCTTCCGCCTCTCCCCCTCCCGCCTCTCCCCCTCCCCACCTCTCCCACTCCCCACCTCCCCGCCTCTCCCCCTCCCCACCTCTCCCCCTCCCCACCTCTCCCACTCCCGCCTCTCCCCTCCCCACCTCTCCCCCTTCCGCCTCTCCCCCTCCCGCCTCTCCCCCTCCCCACCTCTCCCACTCCCCACCTCCCCGCCTCTCCCCCTCCCCACCTCTCCCCCTCCCCGCCTCTCCCACTCCTGCCTCTCCCGCTCCCCACCTCTCCCCCTCCCCGCCTCTCCCACTCCTGCTTCTCCCGCTCCCCACCTCTCCTGCTCCCGCCTCTCCCCCTCCCGCCTCTCCCGCTCCTGCCTCTCTCACTCCCGCCTCTCCCCCTCCCCACCTCTCCCACTCCTGCCTCTCCCGCTCCCACCTCTCCCCCTCCCCGCCTCTCCCACTCCCGCCTCTCCCGCTCCCGCCTCTCCCGCTCCCGCCTCTCTCGCTCCCGCCTCTCCCCCTTCTGCCTCTCCCCCTCCCGCCTCTCCCCCTCCCCACCTCCCCGCCTCTCCCCCTCCCCACCTCTCCCACTCCCGCCTCTCCCCTCCCCACCTCTCCCCCTCCCCGCTTCTCCCACTCCCGCCTCTCTCGCTCCCGCCTCTCCCACTCCTGCCTCTCCCACTCCTGCCTCTCCCACTCCCACTCCCACCTCTCCCACTCCTGCCTCTCCCCCTCCCCACCTCTCCCACTCCCGCCACTCCCACTCCCGCCTCTCCCGCTCCCGTCTCTCCCACTCCCCCCTCTCCCACTCCTGCTTCCCCACTCCCCACCCCTCCCTCTCCCACCTCTCCCACTCCCGACTCTCCCCCTCCCCGCCTCTCCCGCTCCCGCCGCTACCACTCCCTCATCTCCCGCTCCTGCCTCTCCCGCTCCCCACCTCTCCCAATTCCCACTCTCCCCCTCTCCCGCCTCTCCCGCTCCCGCCTCTCCCACTCCCACCTCTCCTGCTCCCACTCACTCCCGCATCTCCCGCTCCAGCCACTCCCACCTCTCCCCCTCCTGCCTCTCCCGCTCCCACCTCTCTCACTCCCGCCTCTCTCACTCCCGCCTCTCCCACTCCCGCCTCTCTCACTCCTGCCTCTCCTGCTCCCTCCCACTACCGCCTCTCTCACTCCTCCCTCTCTCGCTCCCTCACACTCGCGCCTCTCCCACTCCCGCCGCTCCCGCTCCCGACTCTCCCACTCCTGCCTCTCTCACTCCCGCCTCTCTCATCCCACCCCTCCCACTCCCTCCTGCTCCTGCCTCTCCTGCTCCCACTCAGTCCCATATCTCCTGCTCCCCACCTCTCCCAATTCCTACATCTCCCGCTCCCACCTCTCCCGCTCCCACCTCTCCCGCTCCCGCCTCTTCCCCTCCCGCCTCTCTCACTCCCACCTCTCTCACTCCCATCTCTCCCACTCCCGCCTCTCCCCTTCCCGCCTCTCCCGCTCCCTCCCACTCCCGCTCCCTCCCACTCCCGCTCCCTCCCACTCCCGCCTCTCCCGCTCCCGCCTCTCTCACTCCCGCCTCTCTCACTCCCGCCTCTCTCACTCCTGCCTCACCCACTCCCTCCCACTCCCGCCTCTCCCGCTCCCGCCTCTCACTCCCGCCTCTCTCACTCCTGCCTCTCCCGCTCCCTCCCACTCCCGCCTCTCTCACTCCCTCCCACTCCCGCCTCTCCCACTCCCGCCTCTCCCACTCCTGCCTCTGCCCCTCCCGCCTCTCCCACTCCTGCCTCACCCACTCCCGCCTCTCCCACTCCCGCCTCTCCCGCTCCCACCTCTCCCACTCCCGCCTCTCCCACTCCTGCCTCTCCCCTCCCCACCTCTCCCACTCCCGCCTCTCACCTCCCCACCTCTCCCCCTCCCACCTCTCCCCATCCCCCCCACACCCACTCCCCACCACCCCGCCTCTCCCCCTCCCCACCTCTCCCACTCCTGCCTCTCCCCTCCCCACCTCTCCCCTTCCCCGCCTCTCCCACTCCTGCTTCTCCCGCTCCCCACCTCTCCAGCTCCCGCCTCTCCCCCTCCCCACCTCTCCCACTCCTGCCTCTCTCACTCCCACCTCTCCAACCCACGCCTCTCCCCCCCAACTCTCCCACTCCCGCCTCTCCCCGTCCCCGCCTCTCCCACTCCCGCCTCTCCCGCTTCCGCCTCTCTCACTCCCGCCTCTCCCGCTCCCGCCTCTCTCACTCCCGCCTCTCTCACTCCCGCCTCTCCCGCTCACTCCCACTCCCGCCTCTCCCGCTTCGCCTTTCCCACTCCGGCCTCTCCCACTCCCGCCTCTCCCACTCCCGCCTCTCCCACTGCCGCCTCTCTCACTCACGCCTCTCTCACTCCAGCCTCTCCCACTCCCGCCTCTCCCACTCCCGCCTCTCCCACTCCCGCCTCTCCCGCTCCAACCTCTCCCGCTCCCGCCTCTCCCACTCCCGCCCCTCTCACTCCCGCCCCTCTCCCTCTCCCACTCCCGCCTCTCCCACTCCCGCCTCTCCCACTCCCTCCTGCTCCTGCCTCTCCTGCTCCCTCTCACTCCCACATCTCCCGCTCCCCACCTCTCCCAATTCCTACATCTCCCGCTCCCACCTCTCCCGCTCCCGCCTCTCCCACTCCCGTCTCTCCCCCTCCCGCCTCTCCCCCTCCCCGCCTCTCCCCCTCCCACCTCTCCCCCTCCCGCCTCTCCCCCTCCCGCCTCTCCCACTCCCGCCTCTCCCCCTCCCGCCTCTCCCCATCCCTGCCTCTCCCCCTCCCGCCTCTCCCCCTCCCGCCTCTCCCACTCCCGCCTCTCCCACTCCCGCCTCTCCCACTCCCGCCTCTCCCGCTCCCAACTCTCCCCATCCCCACCTCTCCCACTCCTGCCACTCCCCTCCCCACCTCTACCCCTCCCCACCTCTCCCACTCCCGCCTCTCCCCTCCCCTCCTCTCCCACTCCCGCCTCTCCCCTCCCCACCTCTCCCAATCCCGCCTCTCCCCCTCTCCCGCTCCCACTCACTCCCGCATCTCCCGCTCCAGCCACTCCCACCTCTCCCCCTCCTGCCTCTCCCGCTCCCGCCTCTCTCACTCCCGCCTCTCTCACTCCTGCCTCTCCCACTCCCGCCTCTCTCACTCCTGCCTCTCCTGCTCCCTCCCACTACCGCCTCTCTCACTCCTCCCTCTCTCGCTCCCTCACACTCGCGCCTCTCCCACTCCCGCCTCTCCCGCTCCCGACTCTCCCACTCCTGCCTCTCGCGCTCCCGCCCCTCTCACTCCCGCCTCTCTCATCCCGCCCCTCCCACTCCCTCCTGCTCCTGCCTCTCCTGCTCCCACTCAGTCCCATATCTCCTGCTCCCCACCTCTCCCAATTCCTACATCTCCTGCTCCCACCTCTCCCGCTCCCACCTCTCCTGCTCCCGCCTCTTCCCCTCCCACCTCTCTCACTCCCACCTCTCCCACTCCCGCCTCTCCCCTTCCCGCCTCTCTCACTTCCACCTCTCTCACTCCCGCCTCTCTCACTCCTGCCTCTCCTTCTCCCACCTCTGCCCCTCCCGCCTCTCCCGCTCCCTCCCACTCCCGCCTCTCCCAATCCCACCTCTCCCGCTCCCACCTCTCCCGCTCCCTCCCACTCCCGCCTCTCCCGCTCCCGCCTCTCTCACTCCCGCCTCTCTCACTCCCGCCTCTCTCACTCCTGCCTCACCCACTCCCTCCCACTCCCACCTCTCCCACTCCCGCCTCCCCCGCTCCCGCCTCTCTCACTCCTGCCTCTCCCCCTCCCGCCTCTCCTCTCCCCACCTCTCCCCCTCCCGCCTCTCCCCATCCCCCCCACACCCACTCCCCCCCACCCCGCCTCTCCCCCTCCCCACCTCTCCCACTCCTGCCTCTCCCCTCCCCACCTCTCCCCTTCCCCGCCTCTCCCACTCCTGCTTCTCCCGCTCCCCACCTCTCCAGCTCCCGCCTCTCCCCCTCCCACCTCTCCCGCTCCTGCCTCTCCCCTCCCCACCTCTCCCAATCCTGCCTCTCCCCCTCCACACCTCTCCCACTCCCACCTCTTCCCTCCCCACCTCTCCCACTCCCACCTCTCCCACTCCTGCCTCTCTCACTCCCAACTCTCCAACCCACGCCTCTCCCCCCCAACTCTCCCACTCCCGCCTCTCCCCGTCCCCGCCTCTCCCACTCCCGCCTCTCCCGCTTCCGCCTCTCTCACTCCCGCCTCTCCCGCTCCCGCCTCTCTCACTCCCGCCTCTCCCACTCCCGCCTCTCCCGCTTCGCCTTTCCCACTCCGGCCTCTCCCACTCCCGCCTCTCCCACTCCCGCCTCTCCCACTGCCGCCTCACCCCCTCCCGCCTCTCCCACTCCAGCCTCTCCCACTCCCGCCTCTCCCACTCCCGCCTCTCCCACTCCTGCCTCTCCCACTCCCGCCTCTCCCACTCCCGCCTCTCCCACTCCTGCCTCTCCCACTCCCGCCTCTCCCACTCCCGCCTCTCCCACTCCCTCCTGCTCCTGCCTCTCCTGCTCCCTCTCACTCCCACATCTCCCGCTCCCATCTCACCCGCTCCCACCTCTCCCCCTCCCGCCTCTCCCACTCCTGCCTCTCCCCCTGCCGCCTCTCCTGCTCCCACCTCTCCCACTCCCGCCTCTCCCACTCCCGCCTCTCCCCCTCCCGCTCCCTCCCACTCCTGCTCCCTCCCACTCCCCGCCTCTCCCCCCCGCCTCACCCACTCCCGTCTCTCCCCCTCCCGCTCCCTCCCACTCCTGCTCCCTCCCACTCCCCACTTCTCCCCCCCGCCTCTCCCACTCCCGTCTCTCCCCCTCCCGCCTCTCCCACTCCCGTCTCTCCCCCTCCCGCCTCTCCCCCTTCCGCCTCTCCCCCTCCCGCCTCTCCCCCTCCCGCCTCTCCCACTCCCGCCTCTCCCCCTCCCGCCTCTCCCCATCCCTGCCTCTCCCCCTCCCGCCTCTCCCACTCCCGCCTCTCTCACTCCCGCCTCTCCAATTCCCTCCCACTCCCGCCCCTCCCACTCCCGCCTCTCCCGCTCCCAACTCTCCCCCTCCCCACCTCTCCCACTCCTGCCACACCCCTCCCCACCTCTCCCACTCCCGCCTCTCCCCTCCCCTCCTCTCCCACTCCCGCCTCTCCCCTACCCACCTCTCCCAATCCCGCCTCTCCCCCTCCCCACCTCTCCCACTCACGCCTCTCCCACTCCTGCCTCTCTCGCTCCCGCCTCTCCCACTCCCGCCTCTCCCCCTCCCGCTCCCGCCTCTCCCACACCCGCCTCTCCCACTCCCGCCACTCCCACTCCCCACCTCCCCGCCTCTCCCCCCTCCCCACCTCTCCCTCTCCCGCCTCTCCCCTCCCCACCTCTCCCCCTCCCCGCTTCTCCCACTCCTGCCTCTCCCGCTCCCACCTCTCCCCCTCCCCGCCTCTCCCACTCCTACTTCTCCCGCTCCCCACCTCTCCTGCTCCCACCTCTCCCCCTCCCGCCTCTCCCGCTCCTGCCTCTCTCACTCCCGCCTCTCCCACTCCCGCCTCTCCCACTCCTGCCTCTCCCACTCCCGCCTCTCCCGCTCCCGCCTCTCTCGCTCCCGCCTCTCCCACTCCTGCCTCTCCCACTCCCGCCTCTCCCGCTCCCACCTCTCCCCCTCCCGCCTCTCCCGCTCCTGCCTCTCTCACTCCCGCCTCTCCCACTCCCGCCTCTCCCACTCCTGCCTCTCCCACTCCTGCCTCTCCCACTCCCCGCCTCTCCCACTCCCACCTCTCCCACTCCCGCCTCTCTCACTCCAGCCTCTCCCAATCTCCGCCTCTCCCACTCCTGCCTCTCCCACTCCCACCACTCCCACTCCCTCCTGCTCCTGCCTCACCTGCTCCCTCTCACTCCCACATCTCCCGCTCCCCACCTCTCCCAATTCCTACATCTCCCGCTCCCACCTCTCCCGCTCCCGCCTCTCCCACTCCTGCCTCTCCCGCTCCCGCCTCTCTCACTCCAGCCTCTCCCAATCCCCGCCTCTCCCACTCCTGCCTCTCCCACTCCCACTCCCACCTCTCCCACTCCTGCCTCTCCCCCTCCCCACCTCTCCCATTCCCGCCACTCCCACTCCCGCCTCTCCCGCTCCCGTCTCTCCCACTCCCCCCTCTCCCACTCCTGCTTCCCCACTCCCCACCCCTCCCTCTCCCACCTCTCCCCCTCCCCGCCTCTCCCGCTCCCGCCGCTACCACTCCCTCATCTCCCGCTCCTGCCTCTCCCACTCCCCACCTCTCCCAATTCCCACTCTCCCCCTCTCCCGCATCTCCCGCTCCAGCCACTCCCACCTCTCCCGCTCCCGCCTCTGCCACTCCCACCTCTCCTGCTCCCACTCACTCCCGCATCTCCAGCTCCAGCCACTCCCACCTCTCCCCCTCCTGCCTCTCCCGCTCCCGCCTCTCTCACTCCCGCCTCTCTCACTCCTTCCTCTCCCAATCCCGCCTCTCTCACTCCTGCCTCTCCTGCTCCCTCCCACTACCGCCTCTCTCACTCCTGCCTCTCTCGCTCCCTCCCACTCCCGCCTCTCCCACTCCCGCCTCTCCCGCTCCCGACTCTCCCACTCCTGCCTCTCGCGCTCCCGCCCCTCTCACTCCCGCCTCTCTCATCCCGCCCCTCCCACTTCCTCCTGCTCCTGCCTCTCCTGCTCCCACTCAGTCCCATATCTCCTGCTCCCCACCTCTCCTAATTCCTACATCTCCCGCTCCCACCTCTCCCATTCCCGCCTCTTCCCCTCCCACCTCTCTCACTCCCACCTCTCCCACTCCCGCCTCTCCCAATCCCGCCTCTCTCACTCCTGCCTCTCCCACTCCCGCCTCTCCCAATCCCACCTCTCCCGCTCCCACCTCTCCCGCTCCCTCCCACTCCCGCCTCTCCCGCTCCCGCCTCTCTCCCTCCCGCTTCTCTCACTCCCGCCTCTCTCACTCCTGCCTCTCCCACTCCCGCCTCTCCCAATCCCACCTCTCCCACTCCCGCCTCTCCCGCTCCTGCCTCTCACTCCCGCCTCTCTCACTCCTGCCTCTCCCGCTCCCGCCTCCCCCGCTCCCGCCTCTCCCACTCCTGCCTCTCCCACTCCCACCTCACCCACTCCCGCCTCTCCCACTCCCGCCTCTCCCACTCCCGCCTCTCCCACTCCTGCCTCTCCCACTCCCGCCTCTCACCTCCACACCTCTCCCCCTCCCACCTCTCCCCATCCCCCCCACTCCCACTCCCGCCTCTCCCACTCCCGCTTCTCCCACTCCTGCCTCTCCCTTCCCCACCTCTCCCACTCCTGCCTCTCCCCTCCCCGCCTCTCCCACTCCCGCCTCTCCCACTCCCGCTTCTCCCACTCCTGCCTCTCCCCTCCCCACCTCTCCCACTCCTGCCTCTCCCCTTCCCCGCCTCTCCCACTCCTGCTTCTCCCGCTCCCCACCTCTCCTGCTCCCGCCTCTCCCCCTCCCACCTCTCCCGCTCCTGCCTCTCCCCTCCCCACCTCTCCCAATCCTGCCTCTCCCCCTCCACACCTCTCCCACTCCCACCTCTCCCACTCCTGCCTCTCTCACTCCCACCTCTCCCACCCACGCCTCTCCCCCCCAACTCTCCCACTCCCGCCTCTCCCCGTCCCCGCCTCTCCCACTCCCACCTCTCCCACTCCTGCCTCTCTCACTCCCACCTCTCCCACCCACGCCTCTCCCCCCCAACTCTCCCACTCCCGCCTCTCCCCGTCCCCGCCTCTCCCACTCCCGCCTCTCCCGCTCCCGCCTCTCCCACTCCCGCCTCTCCCGCTCCCGCCTCTCTCTCTCCCGCCTCTCTCACTCCCGCCTCTCCCGCTCACTCCCACTCCCGCCTCTCCCGCTCTCGCCTTTCCCACTCCGGCCTCTCCCAATCCCGCCTCTCCCGCTTCCCGCCTCTCCTGCTCCAACCTCTCCCGCTCCCACCTCTCCCGCTCCCTCCCACTCCCGCCTCTCCCACTCCCGCCTCTCCCACTCCCGCCTCTCTCACTCCCGCCTCTCCCGCTCCCGCCTCTCCCACTCCCGCCTCTCCCGCTCCCGCCTCTCTCACTCCCGCCTCTCTCACTCCCGCCTCTCCCGCTCATTCCCACTCCCGCCTCTCCCGCTCTCGCCTTTCCCACTCCGACCTCAACCAATCCCGCCTCTCCCGCTTCCCGCCTCTCCTGCTCCAACCTCTCCCGCTCCCACCTCTCCCGCTCCCTCCCACTCCCGCCTCTCCCGCTCCCGCCTCTCTCACTCCCGCCTCTCTCCCTCCTGCCTCACCCACTCCCTCCCACTCCCGCCTCTCCCACTCCCGCCTCTCCCACTCCCGCCTCTCCCGCTCCCTCCGACTCCCGCCTCTCCCAATCCCGCCTCTCCCACTTCCCGCCTCTCCTGCTCCAACCTCTCCCGCTCCCACCTCTCCCGCTCCCTCCCACTCCCGCCTCTCCCGCTCCCGCCTCTCTCACTCCTGCCTCTCCCCCTCCCGCCTCTCCCACTCCCGCCTCTCCCACTCCCGCCTCTCCCACTCCTGCCTCTCCCTTCCCCACCTCTCCCACTGCCGCCTCTCCCCTCCCCACCTCTCCCACTCCCGCCTCTCACCTCCCCACCTCTCCCCCTCCCGCCTCTCCCCATCCCCCCCACTCCCACTCCCCACCACTCCCGCCTCTCCCGCTCCCGCCTCTCTCTCTCCCGCCTCTCTCACTCCCGCCTCTCCCGCTCACTCCCACTCCCGCCTCTCCCGCTCTCGCCTTTCCCACTCCGGCCTCTCCCAATCCCGCCTCTCCCGCTTCCCGCCTCTCCTGCTCCAACCTCTCCCGCTCCCACCTCTCCCGCTCCCTCCCACTCCCGCCTCTCCCGCTCCCGCCTCTCTCACTCCCGCCTCTCTCCCTCCTGCCTCACCCACTCCCTCCCACTCCCGCCTCTCCCACTCCCGCCTCTCCCGCTCCCTCCCACTCCCGCCTCTCCCAATCCCGCCTCTCCCGCTTCCCGCCTCTCCTGCTCCAACCTCTCCCGCTCCCACCTCTCCCGCTCCCTCCCACTCCCGCCTCTCCCGCTCCCGCCTCTCTCACTCCTGCCTCTCCCCCTCCCACCTCTCCCACTCCTGCCTCTCCCACTCCTGCCTCTCCCTTCCCCACCTCTCCCCTCCCCACCTCTCCCACTCCCGCCTCTCACCTCCCCACCTCTCCCCCTCCCGCCTCTCCCCATCCCCCCCACTCCCACTCCCCACCACCCCGCCTCTCCCCCTCCCCACCTCTCCCCCTCCCCGCTTCTCCCACTCCTGCCACTCCCGCTCCCACCTCTCCCCCTCCCCGCCTCTCCCACTCCTGTTTCTCCCGCTCCCCACCTCTCCTGCTCCCGCCTCTCCCCCTCCCGCCTCTCCTGCTCCTGCCTCTCTCACTCCCGCCTCTCCCACTTCCGCCTCTCCCGCTCCCGCCTCTCCCACTCCCGCCTCTCCCGCTCCCACCTCTCCCACTCCCGCCTCTCCCGCTCCCACCTCTCCCCCTCCCCACTTCTCCCACTCCCCACCTCTCCCGCTCCCGCCTCTCCCCTCCCCACCTCTCCCACTCCCGCCTCTCCCACTCCCGCCTCTCTCGCTCCCGCCTCTCCCTCTCCTGCCTCTCTCACTCCTGCCTCTCCCCCTCCCGCCTCTCCTCTCCCCACCTCTCCCACTCCCGCCTCTCACCTCCCCACCTCTCCCCCTCCCACCTCTCCCCATCCCCCCCACACCCACTCCCCACCACCCCGCCTCTCCCCCTCCCCACCTCTCCCACTCCTGCCTCTCCCCTCCCCACCTCTCCCCCTCCCCACCTCTACCCCTCCCCACCTCTCCCACTCCCGCCTCTCCCCTCCCCTCCTCTCCCACTCCCGCCTCTCCCCTACCCACCTCTCCCAATCCCGCCTCTCCCCCTCCCCACCTCTCCCACTCACGCCTCTCCCACTCCTGCCTCTCTCGCTCCCGCCTCTCCCACTCCCGCCTCTCTCACTCCCGCCTCTCCCCCTCCCCACCTCCCCGCCTCTCCCCCTCCCCACCTCTCCCACTCCCACCTCTCCCCTCCCCGCCTCTCCCCCTCCCCACCTCTCCCACTCACGCCTCTCCCACTCCTGCCTCTCTCGCTCCCGCCTCTCCCACTCCCGCCTCTCCCCCTCCCGCTCCCGCCTCTCCCCCTCCCCATCTCCCCGCCTCTCCCCCTCCCCACCTCTCCCACTCCCACCTCTCCCCTCCCTACCTCTCCCCCTCCCCGCTTCTCCCACTCCTGCCTCTCCCGCTCCCACCTCTCCCCCTCCCCGCCTCTCCCACTCCTACTTCTCCCGCTCCCCACCTCTCCTGCTCCCACCTCTCCCCCTCCCGCCTCTCCCCCTCCCGCCTCTCCCGCTCCCACCTCTCCCGCTCCCGCCTCTCTCGCTCCCGCCTCTCCCACTCCTGCCTCTCCCACTCCTGCCTCTCCCACTCCCGCCTCTCCCACTCCCACCTCTCCCACTCCCGCCTCTCTCACTCCAGCCTCTCCCAATCCCCGCCTCTCCCACTCCTGCCTCTCCCACTCCCACCACTCCCACTCCCTCCTGCTCCTGCCTCACCTGCTCCCTCTCACTCCCACATCTCCCGCTCCCCACCTCTCCCAATTCCTACATCTCCCGCTCCCACCTCTCCCGCTCCCGCCTCTCCCACTCCAGCCTCTCCCGCTCCCTGCCTCTCCCGCTCCTGCCTCTCCCACTCCCGCCACTCCCACTCCCACCTCTCCCACTCCTGCCTCTCCCCCTCCCCACCTCTCCCATTCCCGCCACTCCCACTCCCGCCTCTCCCGCTCCCGTCTCTCCCACTCCCCCCTCTCCCACTCCTGCTTCCCCACTCCCCACCCCTCCCTCTCCCACCTCTCCCACTCCCGACTCTCCCCCTCCCCGCCTCTCCCGCTCCCGCCGCTACCACTCCCTCATCTCCCGCTCCTGCCTCTCCCGCTCCCCACCTCTCCCAATTCCCACTCTCCCCCTCTCCAGCCTCTCCCGCTCCCGCCTCTGCCACTCCCACCTCTCCTGCTCCCACTCACTCCCGCATCTCCCGCTCCAGCCACTCCCACCTCTCCCCCTCCTGCCACTCCCGCTCCCGCCTCTCCCACTCCCGCCTCTCTCACTCCCGCCTCTCCCACTCCCGACTCTCCCACTCCTGCCTCTCCCGCTCCCACCACTCCCGCTCCCACCTCTCCCGCTCCCGCCTCTCTCACTCCCGCCTCTCTCACTCCTTCCTCTCCCAATCCCGCCTCTCTCACTCCTGCCTCTCTCGCTCCCTCCCACTCCCGCCTCTCCCACTCCCGCCTCTCCCGCTCCCGACTCTCCCGCTCCCGCCCCTCTCACTCCCGCCTCTCTCATCCCGCCCCTCCCACTCCCTCCTGCTCCTGCCTCTCCTGCTCCCACTCAGTCCCATATCTCCTGCTCCCCACCTCTCCCAATTCCTACATCTCCCGCTCCCACCACTCCCGCTCCCACCTCTCCCGCTCCCGCCTCTTCCCCTCCCACCTCTCTCACTCCCGCCTCTCTCACTCCCACCTCTCTCACTCCCACCTCTCTCACTCCCACCTCTCCCACTCCCGCCTCTCCCCTTCCCGCCTCTCTCACTTCCGCCTCTCTCACTCCCGCCTCTCTCACTCCCGCCTCTCTCACTCCTGCCTCTCCCACTCCCACCTCTGCCCCTCCCGCCTCTCCCGCTCCCTCCCACTCCCGCCTCTCCCAATCCCACCTCTCCCGCTTCCCGCCTCTCCGGCTCCAACCTCTCCTGCTCCCACCTCTCCCGCTCCCTCCCACTCCTGCCTCTCCCGCTCCCGCCTCTCTCACTCCCGCCTCTCTCACTCCCCCCTCTCTCACTCCCGCCTCTCTCCCTCCTGCCTCACCCACTCCCTCCCACTCCCGCCTCTCCCACTCCCGCCTCTCCCGCTCCCTCCCACTCCCGCCTCTCCCAATCCCGCCTCTCCCACTGCTGCTTCTCCCGCTCCCCACCTCTCCAGCTCCCGCCTCTCCCCCTCCCACCTCTCCCGCTCCTGCCTCTCTCACTCCCGCCTCTCTCACTCCCGCCTCTCCCACTGCTGCTTCTCCCGCTCCCCACCTCTCCAGCTCCCGCCTCTCCCCCTCCCACCTCTCCCGCTCCTGCCTCTCCCCTCCCCACCTCTCCCAATCCTGCCTCTCCCCCTCCACACCTCTCCCACTCCCACCTCTTCCCTCCCCACCTCTCCCACTCCCACCTCTCCCACTCCTGCCTCTCTCACTCCCACCTCTCCAACCCACGCCTCTCCCCCCCAACTCTCCCACTCCCGCCTCTCCCCGTCCCCGCCTCTCCCACTCCCGCCTCTCCCGCTTCCGCCACTCTCACTCCCGCCTCTCTCACTCCTGCCTCTCCCGCTCCCTCCCACTCCTGCCTCTCCCGCTCCCGCCTCTCTCACTCCCGCCTCTCTCACTCCCGCCTCTCCCCTTCCTGCCTCTCCCACTCCCACCTCTGCCCCTCCCGCCTCTCCCGCTCCCTCCCACTCCCGCCTCTCCCAATCCCACCTCTCCCGCTTCCCGCCTCTCCCGCTCCCGCCTCTCTCACTCCTGCCTCTCCCGCTCCCGCCTCTCTCACTCCTGCCTCACCCACTCCCTCCCACTCCCGCCTCTCCCGCTCCCGCCTCCCCCGCTCCCTCCTCTCCCACTCCCGCCTCTCCCCCTCCCCACCTCTCCCACTCCCGCTCCCACCTCTCTCACTCCCACCTCTCTCACCCACGCCTCTCCCCCTCCCGCTCCCGCCTCTCCCACACCCGCCTCTCCCACTCCCGCCTCTCCCACTCCCGCCTCTCCCACCCACGCCTCTCCCCCTCCCGCTCCCGCCTCTCTCACTCCCGCCTCTCCCACCCACGCCTCTCCCCCTCCCACTCCCGCCTCTCCCACACCCGCCTCTCCCACTCCCGCCTCTCCCACTCCAACCTCTCCCACTCCCGCCTCTCCCCTCCCCACCTCTCCCACTCCCACCTCTCCTCGTCCCCGCCTCTCCCACTCCCACCTCTCTCACTCCCGCCTCTCCCGCTCCCGCCTCTCCCACTCCTGCCTCTCCCGCTCCCGCCTCTCTCACTCCCGCCTCTCTCACTCCCGCCTCTCCCACTCCCGCCTCTCCCCTCCCCTCCTCTCCCACTCCTGCCTCTCCCCCTCCCACCTCTCACACTCCCGCTCCCACCTCTCTCACTCCCACCTCTCTCCCTCCCGCCTCTCTCACTCCCGCCTCTCCCACTCCCGCTCCCGCCTCTCTCACTCCCGCCTCTCTCACTCCCGCCTCTCTCACTCCCGCCTCTCTCACTCCTGCCTCTCCCGCTCTAGCCTTTCCCACTCCTGCCTTTCCCACTCCCGCCTCTCCCACTCCCACCTCTCTCACTCCCGCCTCTCTCGCTCCCGCCTCGCTCACTACCCCCTCTCCAGCTCCCGCCTCTCCCACTCCCTTCCGCTCCCACCTCTCCCACTCCAACCTCTCCCCCTCCCGCCTCTCACCCTCCCGCCTCTCCCCCTCCCGCCTATCCCGCTCCCGCCTCTCCCACTCCCTCCTGCTCCTGCCTCTCCTGCTCCCTCACTCCCACATCTCCCGCTCCCCACCTCTCCCAATTTCTACATCTCCCGCTCCCACCTTTCCCGCTCCCACCTCTCCCCCTCCTGCCTCTCCCCCTCCCGCCTCTCCTACTCCCTCCTGCTCCCGCCTCTCCCGCTCCCACCTCTCCCACTCCCGCCTCTCCCCCTCCTGCCTCTCCCACTCCCTCATCTCCCGCTCCCGCCTCTCACGCTCCCACCTCTCCCACTCCCTCCCGCTCCCGCCTCTCCCCCTCCTGCCTCTCCCCCTTCCGCCTCTCCCCCTCCAGCCTCTCCCCCCCCGCCGCTCCCACTCCCGCCTCTCCTACTCCCGCCTCTCCCTCTCCCACCTCTCCCACTCCCTCCCGCTCCCGCCTCTCCCCCTCCAGCCTCTCCCCCTCCCGCCGCTCCTACTCCCGCCTCTCCTACTCCCGCCTCTCCCTCTCCCGCCTCTCCCACTCCCGCCTCTCCCACTCCCGCCTCTCCCACTCCCTCATCTCCCGCTCCCGCCTCTCCCGCTCCCACCTCTCCCACTCCCTCCCGCTCACGCCTCTCCCCCTCCTGCCTCTCCCCCTTCCGCCTCTCCCCCTCCAGCCTCTCCCCCTCCCGCCTCTCCTACTCCCGCCTCTCCCTCTCCCGCCTCTCCCTCTCCCACCTCTCCCACTCCCGCCTCTCCCACTCCTGCCTCTCCCGCCTCTCCCACTCCTGCCTCTCCTGCCTCTCGCGCTCCCGCTTCTCCTACTCCCGCCTCTCCCTCTCCTGCCTCTCCCACTCCCGTCTCTCCCGCTCCCGCCTCTCCCGCTCCCGCCTCTCCCACTCCTGCCTCTCCCACTCCCTCCTGCTCCTGCCTCTCCCGCTCCCACCTCTCCCACTCCCTCCTGCTCCTGCCTCTCCTGCTCCCTCTCACTCCCACATCTCCCGCTCCCCACCTCTCCCAATTCCTACATCTCCCGCTCCCACCTCTCCCGCTCCCACCTCTCCCGCCTCTCCCGCTCCCTGCCTCTCCCACTCCTGCCTCTCCCGCTCCCGCCTCTCCCACTCCCTCCCACTCCCGCCTCTCTCACTCCCGCCTCTCCCACTCCCGCCTCTCCCGCTCCCGCCTCTCCCGCTCCCGCCTCTCTCACTCCCGCCTCTCTCACTCCCGCCTCTCCCACTCCCTCCTCTCCCGCTCCCGCCTCTCTCACTCCCGCCTCTCCCACTCCCTCCTCTCCCGCTCCCACCTCTCCCACTCCCGATTCTCCCCCTCCCCGCCTCTCCCACTCCCTCCTGCTCCTGCCTCTCCCGCTCCCACCTCTCCCACTCCCTCCTGCTCCTGCCTCTCCCGCTCCCACCTCTCCCACTCCCTCCTGCTCCTGCCTCTCCTGCTCCCTCTCACTCCCACATCTCCCGCTCCCATCTCACCCGCTCCCGCCTCTCCCACTCCCGCCTCTCCCACTCCTGCCTCTCCCCCTCCCACCTCTCCCCCTGCCGCCTCTCCTGCTCCCTCCCGCTCCCGCCTCTCCCACTCCCCACTTCTCCCACTCCCTCTCACTCCCATCTCTCCCCCTCCCCGCCTCCCGCCTCTCCCACTCCCTCCCGCTCCCGCCTCTCCCGCTCCGCAGCTCTCCTGCCGGCCGTCTCTCCCGCTCCCCACCTCTCCCGCCCAGCAGCTCTCTCACTCGCTGCCTCTCTTGCTCCCTGACCCTCCCAGTTGCCACACATCCTGCTCCCTGACCTTGCTCTAGCCAAATCTCCACCCCTCCCAACTTTCCTACGTGCTGCTTCCCTCTCCTGAACCCTCGCCGTGAGCAAGGCTTCAGGAGATGGGCAGTGAGAGGCAGCAGGAGCAGCTTTAGAGTGAGAGCAGCTTCGAGTTGTAGGGTTGTGGAGGCTATGCATAATCTGGAAAGGCAACAAGAGGGAGGGCCGGCTAGAGGGAGGGTTAGCGAGCAGGACAGGCCGCTCTAAAATGGTGCCGAGAGGCAGCAACAAAGAGGGATGATCAGCAATGAGGAAGAGAGGGAAGATCGGCAGTGAAATGGAGGGTCAGTGAGAGTGAGGGTCGACAGTGACCTGGAAGCTTTGTGAGAGGGAGGGACAGGAAGCGGGACAGGCCTCTCCAAGATGGCATCAACTGGGCCATGTGACCCTACGCCAGACGCGAAACAAGGTTAAAATGAAAATGCCAATGCTACACATGAATACAGGCCCCAACAAGTGACCGACATTAAAGCAGAACGACTTTAAAACAAGGCAGCTTCAAGCTGAATGGCGGAACCAGTTTAACGGGTTGAATGAGTTGCTCTTGTATCTAATGCCCTGTTTTTTTTTTTCCTTCCTCAATAGGGCGACCCTGGAGTCAAAGGAGAACAAGTGAGTGCTGACTGAGATCTCCGACTGTGTTTGGCAGCAAGGTGTTGTCTCCCTGCATTGTCCTGCTGGTCCTTCACAGGGGCTCCCACTGATAAAGCGGAGACGTTTTCGATCCAGCCATGTCATTGGGTCCTGCTGCCTCCCCTCCTCACTGCCCATCACCCCCACGGTGATGGAGGGGTGGGGGACATATACCAGGTTGAGGTGGCGGCTACCGTTTTGACCCATCAGCCTGCTTGGGTCTCCGTCAACAGCTGAGCATTAGCATAGTGAGCAAGGCCCTTTAGCTAAGTGCATTACACCTACATGGCTGAACTCCTTCAGGCATCTCCCATCACTGCCTATTAACTGTGCAATGCTGCTCATGAGGAGACACTGACACTAAAGGCATGGTGGCTTGTGTAGGTGACAAAGAGACATAGACAGATTAAGCGAGCGGGCAAAAGTGTGGCAGATGGAGTTCTCTGCGGGGAAATGTGAAGTCCTCCACTTTGGATGCAAGAGGGACAAACAGGAATGTTTCCCCACTAGGAATTGAGTGTGCGCACACACACATCACTAACGGCTAGTGGATGGGTGCATAAGTGAATGGGGAATTGGCCTTCTCCTCCAGGGAGCTGGGGTACACGAGAAAGGAAGTGATGTTTCTGTTGTATCGAGCCTTGGTCAGGCTGCTTTCAGAGTTCTTGAAACTTGCTGAAGGGCAGACGTTTTGTCAAAGGACAAACTCAGGAATGGCAAATTTCAGACAGTCACAATAATTTATATTTTTCTCTCCTGTGGTATAAATTGTTGTGACTGTTTGAAATTTGCCATTCTTCTGTTTGTCCTGATGAGTGCAAGACGAAAAGCTTTGACAAAATGTCTCCCTTTCAGCGAGGCTCAAAAATAGCTTCTGCATTCATTTGCAGGAACGGTATATTGCCTTTGGCTGGTGCACACTGCAGATTGACCAGGGTGATACCAGAGCTTAAAAGAGTTAAATTACTCATTAAAAAGGTGGCATAAACTCGGTTTGTATCCTCTCACATTTAGAAGGTTGATTGGTGATCTCATTGAGGTGTTTAAAATGATTACAAAGGGCAGACAGAGAGAAATTTGCACTTTTCAAGACTGACATTAGTAGATTTTTGTTAGCTAAGTGAATAAAGGGATATGGAACCAAGACAGGTAAGTGGGGTTGAGATACGCAGCAGCCATGAATGAACAGAATGATAGAACAGGCTCAAGGGGAATTGTGGGAGAGACGAGAGCTGTGGGTCACTGTTTGAAAGTAAGGGATTGCCCATTTTCTCTCCGGGGTTGTGAGACTTTGGAACTCTCTTCCTCAAAAGGTGGTTGAGGCAGAGCCTTTGAATATTTCTAAGGCAAAGGTGGATAGATTCTTGATTAACAGGGGGGTGGAATGTGAATCGGGGGAAGGCAGGAATGTGGGGTTGAGGTTACAATCAGATCAGCCACTTCATGTGTTTTGTATGTCCGTTTACAGTCATGTAAATTTGTAACTTCAAGTTCCTATTTTTTTTCAGGGATTTCAGGGACCTCAAGGATATCCAGGAGAAACTGGGTTAATAGGACCCCCTGGTCCACAGGTGAGGGATTGGAGTCACAGCTGTGAGCAACAGACAGCGCTGGCAGTACGAAAGCATATGACCACCACGTGTCTGAATCATCTCCACTCTCATAGTTGCACGTATAAACTTGCCTCAGATAGTTGAGTTCATTTGGACTCCCAGTCAGTTGAAGGGTCTGGTGGGTTGGTTGGAGAAAAAGTGAGTCCAAATGAACCCTTACTTGGGTGTGCATGTAACTGTCCTCTGGAGAATTGGTGGTGGAGTTTGCACAGTTGATGACACCTCTTAGGATTTTTTATTCATTCACGGGATGTGGGCGTTACTGGCTGGGCCAGCATTTATCGTCCATCCCTAGTTGCCCTTGAGAAGGTGGTGGTGAGCTGCCTCCTTGAACCGCTGCAGTCCCTGTGGTGTAGGTACACCCACAGTGCTGTTAGGGAGGGAGTTCCAGGATTTTGACCCAGCGGCAGTGAAGGAATGGCCGATATATTTCCAAGTAAGGATGTTGAGTGACTTGAGGGGGAACTTCCAGGTGGTGGTGTTCCCATCTATCTGCTGCCCTTGTCCTTCTAGATGGTAGCGGTCGTGGGTTTGGAAGGTGCTGTCGAAGGAGCCTTGGTGAATTCCTGCAGTGCATCTTGTAGATGGATATGGATTTCAATTTGGGCATTCCCAGTTTGGTCAGTCTGAGCTGCTTGGGATGGAGAAGTTTGTCAAAGTCTTTGATCTGCAGCAGTCTGGCGTGACGGGTTCCCTGCACTTTACAGAATGCACTCCATTTTCAACCCATCCGTTTCCAATGGACCCTTCAGCGGTGATAGTTTAGTCTGATTGCAGAGTGAAATTTTACACAGGGTTTATTGTACTACTCCCAACGAATAGGCGGGGGTCAAAAAATACCAAAGACTTGCATTTATACAATGGCTGTCATGACCACAGAATCCCAAAGCACATGTCAGCCAATGAAGAACTTTTGAAATGTAGTCACTGTTGTAATGTCAGGAACACAGCAGCCAATTTGCACACAGCAAGATCCCACAAGCAGCAATGTGACAACGATCAGATAATCTATGTTTGTCATGCTGGTGGAGGGATAAATATTCTCCAGGACACCAGGGAGAACTCCCCTCCCCCTCTTCAAATAGGGCACTGGGATCTTTAATGTCCACCCAAGTGGGCAGATGAGGCCTTGGTTTAACGTCTCACCTGAAAGACGGCACCTCTGACGCTGCAGCACTCCCTCAGTACTGACACTGGAGTGACAGGCTAGATGTTGACCTCAAACCTGGAGTGGAGCTGCTAGCTGTAAGGTAAGAGTGCACTCACTGAGCTACAGCTGGCACTAAAACAAGGCATTGGCACTTGTTAGATCTAGTTTAGGATCTTCTGTCATTTTCAGGTTGGCAAAATGTGAGGACTGGAGTGCCACAGGGGCCATTGCTGGGACTTCAACTAGATACCAATAGTATGGTAGCTAAAACTGCTGATGACACAAAGATAGGTAGGAAAGTAAGTTGTGAAGAGGACATAAGGAGTCTGCAAAGGGGTGTAGACAGGTTAAGTGAGTGGGCAGAAATTTGACAGATGGAGCATAATGTAGGAAAATGTGACCTTGTCCACTTTGACTGGAAGACTAGAAAAGCAGCATATTATTTAAATAGAAAGAGACTGCAGAACTCTGTGGGGCCTGGGTGTGTCCTGGTACATGAATCACAAAAGGTTGGTATGCAGATGCAGCAAGTAGTTAAGAAGGCAAATGGAATGTTACCGTTTATTGCAAGGGGAATGGAATATAAAAGCAGGGAGGTTATGCTTCAGTTGTACAGGGCATTGGTGAGACCACATCTGGAGTATTGTGTACAGTTTTAGTCTCCCTTATTTAAGAAAGGTTATAAATGCATTGGAGGCAGTTCAGATAAGGTTTACTTGTTTGGTACCTGGGATGGGAGTGTTTTCTTATGAAGAGAGGCTGGGACTGTATCCATTGGAGTTTAGAAGAATGAGAGATGACCTTGTTGATATAAGATCCTGAGGGGACTTGACAAGGCGGATGCTGAAAGGATGTTTCCTCTCATGGGAGAGACTAGAACTAGGGGACACAGTTTAAAAATAAGGGACCTCTCGGTTAAGATGAGGAGGAGTTTTTTTCTCTGAGGGTCATGAGTCGTTGGAGCTCTCTTCCCCGGCGAGCAGTTGAGACAGTCATTGAATATTTTTAAGGCTGAGGTAGATAAATTCTTGACTAACAAGGGATTCAAAGGTTATCGGTGGGGGGTGGGGGGGCTGGTGGGTGTGAGCGTGGAGTTGAGGCCACGTTCAGATCAGCCAATCAGATCTTATTAAATGGTGGGGCAGGCTCGAGGGGCCGAATGGCCCACTCCTGCTCCTAATCCGTGCGTTTGTACCATTGCCTTTCATCCTGCAGTCTTGCCCCATTTTCCATTCATTTCATGAGGGGCATCACTTCCGCGAAGAGGCGTTTGGGTCAACCCTTTTTTATTCACAAGCATGACGAGGGGCCGGAAAAATTAAATATCAACATCACGTCACTTGGACATAATGTTCAGGGTGAGGAGTGCTTCACAGCTCTTCCAGGTTTCAGGAAAATTTGCCAAATCCCTCTTTTTTTTAATATATATATATATATATATATGTATATATATATATATATATAGGTAAAGATGAGAGACCCCTTTAACAACTGCCTGACTCAAGTTGTCCAAGTGAGCATGTTGATGCAATCACAGAATAGACTCCGGACAAAGAAGGCCATTGGACCTGACGAACCAGGACACTGACCCTGCCGTCTTCCTGTTACTGCAGCTTGGCAGTGCCCGGGCTCCAGTCATCCTTCCTCTGACAACCTGTTCCAGCTGTCGTTATAATATCTTCCAGCTGTTGAAACAAGAATGATGCAAGTGGAAGAAGCCTTTCTCAAAAGAAAATTCTTTCAAGGGTTCCAAGCTAGGATGTTGACCTCACACCGCTTCTGAGAAATGGTTGCTGTGGTTTCTCTATAATTTTCTGTGTGTTTGTGTGTGTGGAGGTGCAGTTACAATCCTGGGCTCCCATCAGGATGTGCTAAAACCAAATGAGTCATAAGATTCATCATCGGATTTTATAACCTCCAGAGAAACTGATGGTCTCAGAGCTGCAGCTGACTAACCTGCGCGCTCCTGAGTTGCTGGAGTTGGTACGAGACCACTTAAGCCTACGAGAAACCACATTCTCCAGTCAATCTTATTTTTCAAGCATTAGAGCCCAGCAGCACAAATTTAGGCCATTTGGCCCATCGAGCCTCTGCCGGTCTTTTGATTAATCCACTTAATCCCTCCCTGCTGTTCTTCCATCACACCCCTGCCTCTGTTTCTCTTTCGAGCTAAATTCTCGTTTCCCTTTTGAAAGTCACAATCGAACTGCCTTTTCAGGCAGTGCATTGCCGATCACATCATTTTGAAGGCGTTGGTCAAATCTCCCTTTAGCTGTCTCTGCTCCAACAAGAACACCCCCCTGCTTCTCCAGTCTGTCCGCATTAACTTAAGCCGCTCATCCTTGGTGCTATCGTGTTGAGTGCGCTCCGCACCCCCTTACTAACCCGCAGAGCCTTGTGTGCTTACCGACAACTCCACAAAATGTACCATTGCTCCTGGCCTGGTCGGAGGACAGGTTAAATTTTCTGACGGGCAAGGAGTTTTTCTCTACCAAGAGTGACCCCCCCCCCGCAACTGGTCAGAGGGATCCTCATGGGTGGAAATGACTGGTGCATCTACCCAAAATTAGTGCTTTGAGCCTCCAGGGAATAAGCAAGTGATAAGGTTACCCAGAAGGATCAGGTAGAGGAGAGACTGGTGGGCAGGAGCTGGCTAAGTACATGGGAGCAGGAGTAGGCCATTCGGCCCATCGAGCCTGCTCTGCAATTCGAACTGATCACCCACCTCTCCGCCCATTTTTCTCCTGCTGTCATTGTAATGTTTAAGGCTGGAGGATGGTTTATATTTTTGCCGTGATTGTGGGATCACTATTTTTAAGAAATTGTGAGACAGCAGAGGAGAAATTGCAAGTCATTGATCAAGGGGACATGTATCTGAATGGAGGACTTGTAGGGCTCAGTCTGACGATATGGATTTAAACCCCTTGGCAATGGTTGGTAACTATTTAATAACTCTTATTGTCGGACCTTGGCCAGTCCAAGGTGGAGTTTTGATTTTGTTTTATAACTCCTTTTGCTTAAGTGTCCAGATGGAACCCTGTCAGTCCACAGCACAGATTGAGCAATAGTCAATGAAAAGGAAGAAAGAGCTGCATTTCTATAGCACCTTTCACGATCTCAGGACATCACAAAGCGTTTTACAGCCAATGGCGTACTTTTCAAAGTGTAGTCACTGTTGTAATGTAGGATTCGTGGCAGCCAATTTGTGCACAGCAAGCTCCCACAAATAGGATTGTGGTAATGACCAGATAATCTGTTCTAAAGGTGTTGGTTGAGGGATGCATGCTAGCCAGGATATGGTGGACAACCCACCTCCTGTTCTCCGAAATAGTTCCATGGGCATCTTTCGTATCCACCTGAGAGGGTAAAAGGGGCCTCAGTTAAATGTCTCATCTAAAAGACCCCCGGCAGTGCAGCACTGCTCTAGCGCTGTCCATCTCAGCTAAAAGACGTTACCTCCCAACAGTACGGCACTTTCCCCAGCACTGAGTGGGGAGTTTCAGCCAAGATGGTGCATTCAAGTCTCTGGGCTCGGATTTGAACCCAACAAGCTTCTGGTCTAGAGAGCTCCCCCCGATCAATGCCGACGCCAGAGCCACTGGTTTGTCTTATCAGAGCTGCAGATGTGGGTTTTCATCTATTCTTAACCCTTGTGTTTTCTGTCTTAGGGTCCAAAGGGTTCCCGGGGAGATCCAGGCATGAAGGTAAGGGTATTCGAATGTTCCTCACAGCTGTAGTGTAGAATGGAGGCAGCTCAAAGGGCAGTGACTAGCACTGCATTGAGGGGTTTCAACGTTTAAAGAAAGACTTGAATTTATGTAGCGCCTTTCACAACCTCCGGACTCTCACAGCCAATGAAGTAATTTTTTTGGAATGTGGTCACTGTTATAATGTAGGAAATGAGGCAGCTAGCTTGCGCACAGCAAGCTCCCACAAATAGCAGATGACTTGTTTTAGTGATCTTGATTGAGGGATAAATATTGGCCCAGGACACTGTGGGAACACCTCCACCTCCCACCCCCAGCCCTGCTCTTCTTCGAGATAGCCAACCTGAGAGGGCAGACAGGGCCTCAGTTTAATGTTTCACCTGGGCGATGGCACCTCTGGCAGTGCAGCACTCCCTCAGTACTGCACAGGAGTGTCGGCCTGGATTTTGTGCTGACGTCTCCAGCGTGGCATTTGAACCCGCGACCTCCTGACTCAGAGATGTGAGTGCCACCTACTGACCCTGAATGGCTGATGAGGCGTTCTTGCATTGCAATCGATTGAAACAATACCATTGTGGGTAGTCTCCATGTCCTCCCTACTGAAAGTAAAGTGAGTGTTTCCAGAGGGTTTAAGTCCTAAGGAAGAGTAGATATTCCTGCAATATCACTTTCCTATCATTGGAGAGAGCTCTCCTGAAATTCTGAGCGGACCCCAATAGGGTATTGCGTCTAACTCAAGCAGCCATTTTATAATGATATGCTTTGTTTCTCGTCCTTTGTTAAAATTTAATCATAAACCAGAACTAATGGTAGAATAAAAGGTGCAAGTTTTTAACCCACCATGTGGGAAAAGTCAGCACCTTTATTGTGCATGGGGAGGAACAAACTCCAACTGTTGCTCCTCGCTTGTATACAAAGATGGGCCTTACACATGTCATCTAGATATTCCATGAACCTGTGGTGAGCGACACAGAGACTCGCTGCTTTATTAGGAACCCCTGAATAGCTGGTGGCTGGGATCTGGGAAGATGAATCCGTGTCCACACCTCTCTCAGTAGAGCCGCCGTTTGGGTGTGTGACATTCTGCCCTTTCATGTGGGCATGCACCTTTCTCCTCTTGAAGCTTTCCCTCAATTTGGAACCACAGATTCCCATCGAGGTGCCATAAAATTATACACTGCAGAAGTAATAGAATCTTACAGCACAGAAGGAGGTCATTTGGCCCATTGTGCCTGTGCTGGCTCTTTGGAAGAACAATCCAATTAGTCCCACAACCATACTCTTTCTGCCCCAATGCAGCAATTTTTTCCCTCTTTGAGGATGTATCTAATTCCCTTTTTGGAAGCTGTTAAATCTGCTTTCACCTCCAGGTGATTGCAGATCATCATAACTTGCTGTGTAAAAAAAAAAATTCTCCTCATCTCCCCCCTCTCTCTAGCTCTTTTGCTGATCACCTTAAATCTGGTTGCTGACCCTCCTGACAGTTGGAAACCGTTTCTCCCTACGTACCCTGTCAAAACCCCTTGGGTGCGCCTAGGTCCCAGGCGTCAGTCTGCGCTGTACTTTCTTGACTGAAAGTCAAGCTCCCGGTGCACTGTCCCATCGCTGGGTTGTGTGGGCGTTTGGGTCCTGATATCTGGCAGATAAACCTTCACCCTGAGCAAGGGGAACTCCCTCACAGCATTCTCCTATTTCTAGTACAGGAGTGTTGGACTCCATCATGGTCCTTAATAGTAATGCTTTGAGCGAGGGATCTATTCAGGGTTCCCCCACCACTTGGGGCAGGGTTTTAAGGTTGGCTTGCAGGCTGGGGAACTGACCATCACCCGCGATCGGCCCCTGGCTGTGATTTCACGCTGGCTGGCCAATTAACAGCGCTGTGAAGCTCGCACTGCGAGGCGGTGGGGGTGGAAGGAGGACACAGTTGGGGGGGGAGGGGGGATTGTGGAATGAAAGCCCCCTGAAGGCAGAGAGCTGCCTCAGGGAGCTGAGGAATTTCAAAGCAAGCGATAACGATTTTAAAATCCAGGAGAAAAAAACGCCCACGCATCAGGATCAGTCACATGAACATATATGCGGTGAAAATTCTGTCCCTCCGTTTTAGCGTTTGTTATTTAATAACCTCGTCCCGAAAATGCAAAGCCCACCCGCCCGGCAGGTTCACCCGTCAGCCGACCGGGAGGTTGTTTGGACCACGAAAAATTCGGGGACAGTTGGAACATTAATGGGCTTCGTTTGCCCTCTTCATCATCGGCGGGAGCACTTCTGACTTTAGCGTGCGCCCGCCGACCGAAATATCGTGGGCGAGCGCGGGATGGTGTTGGGACGCTCGCCCGGCGCCATCACGCGCTGTTCTACGCTGGAGGGGGGGGGTCGGGCACACGCGCCCCCCAAGCCAGCCTTAAAAATTCAGCCCTTGGTGCCTGGAGCCCGTTGACACAAAGTGAAGAGCTGAGTCGATGTGTTCGTGACAAGTCTCCGGCTGGTAGGATAGGCAGCTCCGGCCACTCCTGGACCCCCCCTCCCCCTCCCGCTCCATCTTCTACCGCCTCACCCAGTCAAACAGCCATTTTCCCCGTCTCCAACATTGGTGAAAGCGATAAAGAGAATGTTCAAAGGGAGTTCTAGGAAAATGTTTTCCCCTGGGTGTCACTCACCGTCGTGCCAATGGGATTAACCTTTAATTGCCGGAGAGTCCGAGACAATCCTGGAGGGTTGGCAATCCCACACGTCATGCCCCACAATGCCAGATAGAATGACATTTAGTAGCCGGGCACCAATACCCTCTGGCCCTTATTCTGGTCATGTTGGTAGCTGACCCAGATCTGACCACCTTTGACCCTTTGACAATGTCAACTATCTTCCAGAATTGAGGGGGGCGGGGGGCAAGGGGCACTCCGTACCTATAGTCCCTCACCTTGCCCCAGCCCAAAACCATATTGGCGAGAATGAAGGTCCACCCTCGGCGCTGCCTCTCCCTTGTCTTGTGAAGAATTGCTTATTACCTTCTCTGTCCGCGGTGAATACTAAGCGTGTTTTCTGGCTGCTTTCCTTTTCAGGGTGAGCCGGGTCGAGACGGTGTGGGATTGCCAGGTCCTCCTGGACCCCCTGGAATCACCTACAGTGCTGGCAGTGTAAGGCCCTCAGCTTCTTTTAACCCAAGCCCACGCTCCATCGCGTGTACTAACTTGAAGAGGTTTTACGAGAGTCAGTTTGACAAAACCTGAAGCTGAAATCCAAAAGGGTTGGAAATTAATGCCACGGCTTCCCTAAAGGTCTGGTTAGAAAGCATCTGGAGTTCTGTCCTGGCGTCGTACCTCAGAAAGTCTCTGCTGACTGTGGAGGGATGCAGTGTAACTCTTCCAAGCCAACCAGATAAACTACATTCACTAAATCAGGGACAAAGTAAAGAGCAATCCCTTAAAGGGAAACTGCAAAAACAAAGATAACATTTAAAGGAAACTTGCAAACGTTAAACCAAAATGGGATTGACAGGGTCAGTAAAGCACCCCTGTTCCCGCAGTGCCCATGGAAGGCCTTGGCAGTGCCGGCAGATACCACGTAGGGATGCGGTGTAGATTCACCAGAATGACATTGGGACTGAAAGGATTAAATTGGGAGGGCAGGTTGCAGGGACGAGGCTTGTACTTTCTTGAGGGTAGAAGATTAGGAGGTGGTCCAGGAACATAGGACTTAGGAGCAGGAGTAGGCCATTCGGCCCCTCGAACCTGCTCTGCCATTCGATAAGATCATGGCTGACCTGGTTGTGGTCCCAACTCCACTTTCCTGTCTAGCCCCCCCACCCAATAACCCTTGAATCCCCCCTCTCGATCAAAAATCTGCCTAACTCGGCCTCGAATAAATTCAATGACCCAGCCTCCACTGCTCTCTGGGGAAGAGCATTCCATAGGCTCAGGACCCTGTGAGGAAAAAAAACATTTCTTCTCACCTCAGTCTTGAAAGGGAGAACTCTTATTTTTAAACTGTGTCCCATAGTTCTAGTCCCCCCCAACAAGAGGAAACATCCTCTCAGTCTCCACCCTGTCAAGTCCCCTAAGGATCTTAAGTGTTCCAATGATATCAACTCTCATTCTTCGAAACCCCAATGGGTGTAGGCCCAACCTGCTCAACTTTCCTCATTGAGGGCTTTTTAAGATGATTAAATGGTTTGATTGGGTAGATAGAGAGAAACTATTTCTTTGGGTTTTGGTGGGGGGTTGGGGAGTGGTGCATGCCCAGAAGAAGGGGTCATAACCTTAAAATTAGAGCTAAGCCGTTCAGAAGTAATATCAAGAAGCCCTTCTTCACACAAAAGGAAGTGGAAACCTGGAACTCTCTGTCCCCAAAATGATGTGGAGGATGAGAGTGGATTGAAAATTTCAAAATCTGAGTTTGACAGATTTTGGTTAAGTAAAAGGGCGTGGAACCTTCTGATACAGGTCAGCCATGAGCTAATTGAATGGCACAGCAGACTGGAGGGGCTGAATGGCCTTCTCCTGTTCCTATATTCCTGACTTCAATGTGGCCCAAATGTGGAGGTGGTATAAGAAGGGTTAACTTGATCTGGGGCGGGGTGGGGGGAGGGAGGCCGCTGGCCTGTCATGGGGAACCAAGAAGTGGCGGGCCTTCCCAAAAGAGGTGATGAGGGGCTCTCGTTGGCTCTCCAGCCGGCAACCAAAACCCCCATCGCTTCCACAAAATTCCGCCCACAGCTGATTTCCCCAACCGGCCAATCAGTGACCAGAAGACGGTGTCGCCATCCAATTGAGGGTGGTGGGCTGTCTCTCGAAGCTGGAAGGCCAATAGGAGGCCCTCCAACATGAAAGAAGCTACAGCCTGCTGTTTGGGTAAGAGAGAGAGAGATAGAGAGAGGGGTGGGGGGCACCTTCATCTTGACCCCAGCTCAATCTTAAATTTCCACAAGTTGTCTTCAGCAGCCGAGCAACCATTGTGGAGGGGGAAGGCCTCAAGGCCTACTAGAGCGCTGGCTCCCCAACCTGCCACCAGGAGGCCACCTCCAGGCAGCTGGGCCTAGTCCCCGACACCTCGGCAGGCCTATCTAAATAGGCAATTGAGGCAAGTTAAATCCCCTCAATTCGATCCCTGCTGCTTGCGGACGGGGTCTTCCGACATGTGTACCACCTCGGGTAGAGGGGGCGTGGGGGCTGGACTGTGCCGGGAGTCCGGCCGGTGGCACAAATTTTCGCACCCACCCGTCAGACGGGAGTTTATCGAGACCCCTGCTGCACGGGGTCGCTGGGGAAACGACGTTATCAACAATTTGTGCGGAGGGGTTGGGGGGGCGGGGGGGTGGTGGGGGGCGGGGGGTTGGTGGGAGACAAGCACAGGGGAAGGCACAGCTGCCCAGATTTCCACAAGCTCGGGGAGGCGATAAGAGCCATCTCTGCAAGGAAGTAGGAAAAACTGCGAGTTGGGAGCTCCTCTGAGGTCCGTGTCGATGTGCCTTGTCAGGGGAAAATAGGGGAAATGTTCCACTGCATGAAAATTAAGAGTTTAATTTAATATTCAGTGCAATATAATTATTAACTCTTGTCTCTCTTCAGGCGGCCGATGGCCTCGCAGTTGTGCCTGGTTCAGAGGTAGGCAGCATTCCATTACCTATCAGGTGGTACAAAATTGATGGACAGTGGAAGGTCAGCTGATTGATCAACCTTGCCTCACAATCTCCATCGCTAGATAATTCTATTGGGAAAAAATCCTGAATATTCAAACTCCGTTTTGGGTGGGGGGGGCTTATACTGCTGCTGACTATTTCTTCTTGGGGTGTGGGTGTCGCTGGCTGGGCCAGCATTCATTGCCCATCTCTCATTGCCCCTTGAGAAGGTGGTGGTGAACTGCCTTCTTGAACCGTTGCAGTCCCATGTGGTGTAGGTACACCCACCGTGCTGTTAGGGAGGGAGTTCCAGGATTTTGACCCAGCCATAGTGAAGGAACGGCCAATATATTTCCAAGTCAGGACGGTGAGTTGCTTGGAGAGGAACAGTGGAAACAGTTTCTCCCTCTGCAATATCGAAACCCCCCATCATTTTGGACACCTCTGTTAATCTCCCCATACTCCCTGTCTGAACAATCCCCTTCTTACTCACCTCACCTCATGACCAAACTTAGGGATAAAATGGACAATGATGGGGTTTACCAGAATGTCAGTGAAATCGGTTTAAGGGGATGTGCGTTTTACATCTTTTTCTTGGACTGCACTGTTGCTTCATCTACACCATCTCGGAGTGGGTAATGGCCGAACACACATTGAGCTAAGACAGTGCATTCGCTATCATCATCAGTTAGACGTTCCTCACCACAAGGTGTTCAATTCGATGAGTGCTGCTAGGCCAGACTGGCTGAGGGTGCAGATGGGTGACCCTCTTCCAGGTCTCTAACTCTGTATCTCCACCAGGAGGTGGTGAAGGGACGAACAAGTCCTAGTGCGAGTTGTCTCTCCATTGCTGCAAGGAACTTTTTTTTTTAAAAACCTACAGTCACTATTGTCATGTGGGAACCTGCAAATACATGCACAGTGAGATCCCACCAGCAGAAATGTGATCCCGGCCAGTGAATCTGTTTTTCGCGATGCTGGTTGAGGGATCGGGTCAAGACATGGGCAGAACTCCCATAAGACATAGGAATAGAAGTAGGCCATTCGGCCCATTGAATCTGCTCCTCCATTCAATGAGACCATGGCTGATCTGATAATCCTCAACTCCACTTTACTGCCTTTTCCCCATAACCCTTGATTCCCTTACTGATTAAAAATCTGTCTATCTCAGCCTTGAATATTATTTCATGACCCAGCCTCTACTGTAAAGAATTCCACAGATTAATTACCCTCTGAGGAAAGAAATTCCTCCTCATCTTTGTCTTAAGTGGGTGCCCCCTAACTCTGAGATTATGCCCTCTGGCCCTAGACTCTCCCACAAGGGGAAACAACCTCTCAGCATCCAACCTGTCAAGCCCTCTTTACATCCACCTGTGGCCATTAGGGATTTGACATCTCACCTGAAGAATCAGTGCCTCTGACAGTGCAGCACTCCCTCAGTGCTGCCGTGTAGTGTTGGTCTGCATTATTGTAGCTTAAGTCTCTAGGGAGGGGGGCGGGGTGGGATTTGAACCCGCAACCTTCTGGGCTCAGAGGCAAAAGTGTTACTGGTGAGCCAAGGCTGACTGTTGCAGATGGAAACCGGGGTCCTACTCATCTGTGGTGCATGCTGGCCCGGCGATCGACTGGTTGTCCTGGGTATTTTATCTGTCAAAATCGAATTGAGTAATGCAGGGGTGGCGCGGTGCCGCTATTTTCATCATCTGCTTCTCTTCCAAAGGCTCGATGTGAGTAATCAGATGAGAATAGTGATCAGGGAAATGACTCTCACTCGCTGTCGTTCAGTACTTCACCCTTGTGGTTCCGCTCGGTTTTAATATTTTGATTTCATTCTCCCTACTCCCCCAGGGCCCCAGAGGACTGAAAGGTGAACAAGGATTCCGGGGTGTCCCTGGACCAGCAGGGCCAAAGGTAGGCTCTTCAGCGGCAAAAAGCCTGTGTTTATATAGCGCCCTTAACTTGGTAAAATGTCTCAAGGTACTTCACAGGAGTGTGATCAAACAAGATTTGGCCCCTAAGGAGAGATGTCCCAAAGCTCAGTCAGAGAGGTAGGTTTTAAGGAGAGTTTTGAAGCAGGAAAGAGAGGTGGAAAGGCTCAGGGTGGAAACCCCAAAGCTTTCAATGAACCGGTATTCAAATGCCACGTATTCCAGGTATTATCCAATTCCCTTTGGGATGTTATTTTTCAATCTGCTTCCACCGTTGCCTCAGCCAGTGCATTCCCAATCAGAGCAACTCGCTGCGTAAAAATAATTCTCCTCTTCTCCCCTCTTGGTTCTTAAATCTGCGTCGAACGTTTACTGACCCTCCTGCCTTGCAGCAACAGTTCCCAACCGCCACCTCCCCCCCGCCCCCCCCGCCCCGCCCCACCGCCGTTCGCTCCATCAAATGTTTTGTGCGGGACTGAGCTGTGCAGATCCCTGCTCTGTGTCGAGTTTGCCGATCTCTGCCTTCTTGGCTGCGTGCCCAACCCAGCACCAACATTTGCTGTGTCTCGTTCCTGAGCCCAGTTGGGAGAGTTTCATTTCTCGTTCTTTCTCGGCCTCTGGCCGGGCCAGCGTTTATTGCCCCTTCCCCAATCGCCTTTGGGAAGGTGGTGATGAGCTGCCTCCTTGACCCCCTGCAGCCTGCATGGTGGAGGTGGTCCCAAGCTCCCGTTGAGTGGGAGTCCCAGGGTTGGGATCCAGCGGCGGTGAAGGAACAGCAACACATTTCCAAGTCAGGATTTCCAACTGTGGCTCGGAGGGGACCTGGAGCTGGTGGTGTTCCCATGCCCCTGTTGCTTTTGCCCTTCAGAGTGGTGGATGTTGTAGGTTTGGGAGGTGCTGCGATGGCAGGTTTGAATCTGGTTCCTATTCTCTGATGGTTGAGTGGTTGCCTCTCAACTCAAATTTGAGAGAGGATCTGGAGAATCGAATCCTGTGTAACACACCTCCCCCAGCCCTCCCCTTTCCACATCCCCTCCGTGACTCTCTAGTTCACTCCTCAATTACCACTAACAACCCATTGCCCAATGAGGGTCATTATCTATTGAGGCGAGGTGGGGGATGGGGGGAAAAGCTAACTAAAGGTGTTCTCCTGCGATGCTGATTGGGAACCTGAAGATCATTTGAATGGGCTGAGTGGACTATCCTGGTTCTAAGAGCATCCAAAGCGGGGTAAAACCAGGAAATGCTGGAAACGCTGAACAGGTCGGCCAGGCAGCATCTGTGGGGAGAGAAACAGGGTTAGCTTTTCAGGTCGATGACCTTTTTAGGAGCCGGGAGATGCCGCAGATGCACAGGGAAGATTGCAACAAGATTGAAACAAGAACAGGGGCAGTGAAAGGGGCAAAAGAAAGGAAAGAACGACAGGAGAGGTCCGTGATAGAGTGAAGGGCAGGAGAGATGAAAGGAAATAGCCTACGCCAGGGCTTCTGACAGGTCTGCCCTTTTTACCCTTGACCCCTCTGTGGGTGATGGGGCACTCGACCATGTCTGCCACATCTCCTGCACTCCTGCTCTCACCCCTCTCCCTCCCTCCTGGAACCATGGGTAGGGCTCCCCTTGTCCACACCCTTCCACCCCACCAGCTTCCGTATTCAGCGGATCATCCTCTGCCATCTCCGCTACCACCGACCAAACACATCTTCCCCCCCACCCCTTCCCCCGTCAGCATTCCGAAGGGAACAGTTCCCCCGCTGCTCCCTGGTCCACCCCTCTATCACCACCAACAGCCTGCCCACTTCCTATGCAAGTGCTGGGGGTGCAATACCTCCCCTTTGGCCTCTTCCCTTCCCACTACCCAAGGCCCCAAATACTCATTCCAGGTGAAACTGTGATTTACTTATACTTCTTAGTCTATTGTATTTGTTCCTTTAAGATGCAGTTTCCCCTGAGCTGGGGAGACCGAGCACAGATTGGGTGACCACTTTGCTGAGCACCTCCATTCGGTCCACTCCACAAGTGTGACTCGGAGCTTCCGACCGCCTGTCATTTGAATTCTCAGGCCCGCTCTCACTCTGACCTCATTGTCCTCGGCCTGCTGCACTGTTCCAATGAACCTCAGCATGAGCTCCTAGAACAGGACTTCATCTTTCAGTTAGGCACTTTACAGCTTTCTGGGCTCAACATGGAGTTCAACAATTTCAAATCATATCCTCAGTTCCCAATTATTTTTCTTGTCCTTTTTTTGTTTATTACTTTTGGACAGCGGCTGTTGGTGATGATTCCCCTGCTGCCATTTACACCTCCTCTAGATCCAATTTTGCCCAATTAACACCCCCTTTTGCCTTTCACTGTCATCCCTTTTGTCATTTAATCTCTCCTCCTCCCTACCCTATCACAGACCTCCCCTTTTGTTCCTTACCCACCTCCCTTACTTTCCCTGCTTCTCTACTTGACTAAAACCTGTTACATCTCTTAGCCCTTTTCTGTTCTGATAGAAGGTCATCGACATGAAACGTTAACTCTGTTTCTCTCTCCACAACGGCTGCCAGATCTGTTGAGCTTTTCCAACAATTTCTGTTTTTATTTTGGATTACCAGCATCCACATTATTTTACTTTATACCACTGTTGGCACCTTCTTTAGTCTTTAACCCCACCATTAACACTCCCTTTGTCTTGCGTCCATGACATCTTTATCAGTCTCTCCTTAGCTCCCACCTATTCCTGACCTTCAATCTTGCTCCACCTGCTCCACTCGATCTTACACAGTATAAAATCCATCACATTTCTAGTTCTCTTTAGCTCTGAATAAAGAGTCATACTGACTTGAAATGTTAACTCTGTTTCTCACTCCACAGATGCTGTCAGCCCTGCTGATTTTTGCAGCTTTTTCGGTTTTTATTTCAGATTTCCAGCATCCGCAGTAGTTTCCTTTTATTTTCCTTTTTGGGGCTGGTACCCAAAGCAGAGTGGCCAAATTGCTGGAATATCCTCAACTTAAAACCCTTCAGGCTTGCAGACGTTATGCTAAAACTGCTGATTTGAAACAGCTCCTCCGCAGGTCATAGAGCCATTACGACACAGAAGGGGGGGGGGGGCATTCGGCCCATTGAGTTCATGCTGCCTCTCTCCAGAGCAATCGAATCAGCCTCCCTACTCAGTCTCCTGAAGTTAGAATAGGAGTCAAGATCGTTATTTTCCCTAGTGCTTCACTGCAACATTTTTCCAAGATATTTTAACGTAATTTAATGTATTTTATTTTATTTATTTAATGTAATAAAAATGGTCTTCTCCTTCCTTTTCAGGGTGATAGGGGAGAGCCTGGCCATATTATTGGCCCTGATGGAACCATATTGAACACCCTGCTTGCCAATAGCGCTGGATCAAAGGTAAGATGTTGCAGATCCTGAGCAGTAACTGTGGCCTAGTCTGACAATGCCAAACCTCAATATCTTCCCTCATGAGGGACAGCAGCAGACAAGGCCCTGCCCTTGAAATGCATACGCTTTGTGGCCCAGAACCAGAACCGGTCCATGCTGATGATCTTTTTTTTAAGAATTCTTTCATGGGACGTGGGCAAGGCCAGCATTTGCTGCCCATCCCTAATTGCCCCTTGGACTGAGTGGCTCACTCGGCCACTTTCATAGGGCAGTTAAGAGTCAACCACACATTGCTGTGGGTCTGGAGTCACATGGAGGCCAGACCAGGTAAGGAAGGCAGATTTCCTTCCCTAAAGGGCATGATGGTAGTTGTCATGGCCGCCATCGCTAAGGCTAGCTTTATATTCCAGATTTATTAATGGAACTTCAATTCCACCAGTTGTGGTAGTGGGATTTGAACCCATGTCCCCAGGCCCTGGACCCAGAGTCCAGTAACATTACCATTACACCACCATCTCATGCTCCACCCGAGCTTCTTCCCACCTCTCTTCATCTACCCGAGAAACATATCTTTCTATCCCTTCCCTTCTTGCGTACTTCTCTAGCTCCCCTTTAAATGCATCTACACTATTCAGTGTCTGGTAGCTGCGCCGCAGCCATTCCCTGTGCCAACGAGTTCCACATTCTCCCCACTCTCCGAGGAAAGGAGTTTCTCCTGAATTCCCTATTGGATCTGTTAGTGACTGTCTCGTATTTACGTCCTCTAGTTTAGAACTCCCCCTGCAAGTGGAAACATATTCTCTGCAGCTACTCTGTTGGACCTCAATGTAGCATGTAACCCCTTCATGCTTCCTTAAGTAAGAGCTCTTTTATCAGTACGTGCTCTCTTTTCCAAGAGAGCCCCGAGCCTGTTCAGCCTTTCCCGATAGGTAAAATCCCTCAGTTTGGGATTCATCGGTAAAAGGGGGAGGCGGGGGAAGTATTTCGTCTGTAAACCAGCACTGAACGAAGGTAAACAAAAAAGGAAAAAATAATAGGGGAATTGAATATAAAAGTAGGGAAGTTATGCTTTGGGACACTGATGAGACCACAGGGCACTGGTGAGACCACATCTGGAGTAGTGTTTACAGTACTGGTCTCCTTGTTTAAGGAAGGATGTAAATGCGTTGGAAGCAGTTCAGAGAAGGTTTACTAAACTAATACCAGGTGTGGGCGGGTTGTCCTATGAGGAAAGGTTGGGCAGGCCAGGCTTGTAACCGCTGGAGTTTAGAAGAGTAAGAGGTGACTTCACTGAAACCTTTAAGATCCTGAGGGCTCATGACAGGTTGGATATGGAAAGGGTTTTTCCTCTTGTGGGTGATTCTAGAACTGGGGGTTACTGTCTAACAGAGACGAGGAGAAATTTTTTCTCTTAGAGGGTAGTGAGCCTTTGGAACTCTCTTCCTGAAAAGACGGTGGAAGCAGAATCTTTAAATATGTTTGAGGCAGAGCTCGATTGAAAGAAAATAGGTACCTAAGGAAAGGCATTCAGAAACTCAGCAATCGTCATGTTAACTGCTAATGGAGGGAACTGAGATTCAACAGCTATGAACAGCCAAATCAAAGGGAAGAGAAGTAAAGGAAACGATGTTAACTCTATGTCCTACATCACTGAAAGATGGCTCAGCTATCCTGGGGTTGAGCAGTTCTGAAGAGCAGCAGCTGATCAGTAACCCATGAGATGAAGATGACTGCATTGAGGGTTGAAGGTAGCACAGCCATTGACAAGGGGGTGAAAGGTTATCGGGGGGTAGGCGGGAATGTGGGGGTTGAGGTTACATTCAGATCAGCCATGATCTTATTGAATGGCGGAGCAGGCTCGAGGGGCCGAGTGGTCTATTCCTGCTCCTAATTCATGTGTTAGTATGTATGTAGATGCTTTACACTAGCTGGAGGTGCATGTAAAAGAGTTATGGCTTCAGGATGTCCGTGGGTTACCAACCCTGGACCCATTCCTGGAGGTTTCATTACGCCACCCAGTTAAGCAGTCTTCCCCCCACCCCCACCTTTTCCATTTTTATAGCCACTTTCTGAGGGCTTTCGGAGAAAATGAAAAAAGCACAATTATTTTTCATGCCCCTCCGATCTTTGGGTTTGTTGGGAAGATCGGCCTTCAGTTCCTGAAGACTCCAGGACAATCCTGGAGGGTTGGCAACCCCCCCACCACCCCCCGGAAGCTCCCCCCAGTTAAAGGCAGCCGACCACTCAGTGGGTCCCCAGGTCCAATACAACCGCCCGCAAACTTCGAGCAAAGAGCGAAGGCATCCCCTTCCCCAGACCAAGGAATGGGTTCATGGAATGGAGGTCCAGATAAAGCCGGTAACTCCATGTCGTCGAACTCCTTGGAAAGCAGGAGCTGGCCAACTCGGTTAGCCTCGGGGAAGAGGGTTCAAGCGGTGACTGAATGGTACAGGAGCTCCGTGTGACAAAAATGTTTCCATTAGGTGATCCGTCAGGTAGGGTTTTTTTTCATTCTTTCATGGGATGTGGGTGTCGCTGGTCAGGTCAACATTTGTTGCCCATCCCTAATTGCCCTTGAGTGGTTGGTGATGCTGGCCACAACTCATATGGTCAAGTTTGGTTTAATGCTGGCAATTTTCTTTAAACTTACCTTCCCCCATGCAAGAGGAACTTCAGCAGAAAGGCTGATGTGACTGGCTTGGTAGTTCCAAAGCCTGGACTAATGCTCCAGATTTCAAATCTCAACATGTCACCTGAGGGATTTAATTCAATTAATCAATAAATCTGTTAATTCAAATGTTAGTCTTGTTAGTAATAACCATGAAACTACTAGATTATTGTAAAAACCCATCTGGTTCTTTGGGGAAGGAAATCTGCCATCTTTACCTGGTCTGGCCTACATGTGACTCCCAATCCACAGCAATGTGGTTGACTCTTAACTGCCCTCTGAAATGGTGTGGCAAGCCACTCGGTTGTACCAAACAGAAACAATGTACTGTGGGGGAACATACGCCACATGGGGCTGCAGAGGTTCAGCGTCTCTGTTGTAGTTGGATGACATGCATCTTTTGAGACTAGCATGGTTTCCTTTGTCTGGTGTACAGCATCCACTGTCAGAGCAGGAGAGCCTCCCTACACGCCAATGGTGATGGATCAATATCCTAGTCAGATCCCAATGGTGAAGGATCAATATCTTAGTCAGATCCCAAGGGTTAATATCTTGGATCCAAGATTCTGGACAAAAAGGGGACTAACTCTAAGTTTAGGACAGTCAGTAATTAGATTAATTTAATTCCATTTATTGTATTGCAGTGAGTGATTTGCCATCCTCAGCATTTTTAACCTCCTGTTGAAAACTCACATAACATTACACAAAAAAGCTGAGAAACCCCAGTCTCATGTATGTCATTTCTGATCTTAAATATGAACGTGTAATGTTGAACCTGATTATTCACCTCTCCACTGCCTCTAAGCCCAATCTGCTCACTAAACAGCAGCGGTGCGTCAACGGTCTACATTGTTTCCTCACCTAGTTAAGATATGAAGGGTATTAGCTGTTTCATGAGAGGGGTAACGGAGAGTTCCTAGAAGTGCTATCCAGTTTCCAAACTCTTGTCCTGACAGGAATTGGGAACAATACAGGCGAGTCCAATCGCTTGGTTCCTTGACGATCACTTATTAAGTCGGTTGTCCAATGAGAAACAGGCGTCCACCTTAGCCAATCAGGTTCGTCCTTTTAAGGCAGTGGAATGCTTTCTGATAGGCCACCATGATGTCTCCAAGGCGATGATTATCTGCTGCTGAATTCGTTAAACTCTCTGCCGGTTGACCTGTCCTTCGGACGATGTGTACAAGTTGTGTTGCAGCCTCCTCCTTTATCCTTTCATGCGATGTGGGCGTCGCTGGCTCGCCCAATGTTTGTTGCCCATCCGTGATTGGGTGAAGGAAGACCAGTGGCTTCGCACAGCCCCATTCCCCCATCTAAAATTTATCATTAGTCCGGGGGCTTTTGACTCACATAGCTCTGTGGAGTGAAACAATAGCAGTCGCGCTAAAAAATTGCCTTTGCAGTTGACCTTTCCTTGAATCTAAAGCTTTGTTGAATTTTTTTGCTGCAGGGTGAACCTGGCATTCCAGGATTCATGGGCCCACAGGTAAGGTCACTGCTGTCAGGAATAATGGCATCTCCTGATTCTCATCAGCAGAGTCCTACTAACGTTTGACACCACGTTGCATCTACCCTACACTTGTTTCAAACTGCTGCATCTTGATGGATTAAGATGTCCATCTCTCTCTAATAGCCTGAGGTGGACTTTGCTTTACCTCCCATCACTGAACTGTCGTTTACAGACTTTAGGACAATATATTGTGCCAGACTTGGTTAAAATACTGTTAAACCTTGTTGAATCCAGAGGCACAGTGAGCCGACATCGCAGTACATCGAGTCGTAGAGTTATACAGCACAGAAACAGGCCCTTCGGCCCATTGTGTCCGTGCCAGCCATCAAGCACCTGTCTACTCTAATCCCATTTTCCAGCACTTGGCCCGGAGCCCTGTACTGGGGAGGAAACACTTGGCAAGTCAATCGTAAACGCCGGGTCATAATCCTAGACATGGTGCGGTGTTGATGCATTGGCAGCTGTGTAGGTGAATGTTTACTCTATCTGACTGAGCTCAGCGGCGAATACTAAAAGGTGCTCCCAGAAACGTTAGCGGAACGCTTGTTCAAACCCAGCTCGAACTGAATGAAGGGACCTCCTCCTCTTGTCGAATCACACATAAGGACAGAAGAAAAAGGAGCAGGAGTAGACCATTCCATCCCTCGAGCCCACTCCGTCATTTGATGCAATCATGGCTGATCTCCTACCTCAACTCCACTTCCCCGCCTGCTCCCCATCTCCCTTGGTTCCCTGAGAGAGCAAAACTCCCCTGTCTATCCCAGCCTTAAACGTATTCAACGATGGAGCATCCACAACCTTCTGGGGTAGAGAATTCCAAGGATTCATATCCCTTTGAGTGAAGTCATTTCTCCTCATCCCAGTTCTAAATGAATGGCCCCTTATCCTGAGACTGTGCCCCCGTATTTCAGACTCCCCATTGGGTGGTAACAACTCTCAGTGTAGACCCTGTCAAACCCCTTCAGAATCCAGTGTGTTTCACTGATTCACCTCCCATAAATAAAGACCAAATTTACCCAGCCCCTTATGCCATAGAAATTACGGTAGGAGGCCATTCAGCCCGTCTAGGCTACCCTAGTGCTCTCTCTGCAGTTGAAGCTGCCCACTCACATTTTTATCGTTTTTCAATATATTCCACTTCCTTGTTGAACTGTGAAATTCCACTGAGCATTAATAGAATATCTATTAGCTTTGGATGCTTAGATAGCCCCTTATCAAAACCTGAATCAAATAAATTGTGCTGTCAATTGAATAGATCCCCCTATTTGTTTTACTTAGTTTGTTCTGTACTCCACTTTCTGGCAGGGTCCTTCCTGTCTCTTCTGAAGCAACCAGGTAACCCACCCAGTTCTTCATGTGTGTGTGTGTGCATGAATATGGCTCCACTCATGGGGAACATGGGTTTGGAACATAAACGCACAAGGTGGCCGTTCAGCCCCTCGAGCCTGTCGCTCTATTCAAATGGATCATGGCTGATCTATCGTGAACTCCATTTACTGGCAACCTTTGTCCCATATCTCCTCATACCCACCCCACCGACCCTCTCCCAGCAAAAATCTGTCAAGCTCAGTCGTGAAAAGTGAATTGACACCCTCCCCTTCCCTTTAGACAGGTGCTGTCTAAGGAGCCATGGTGAGTTCCTGCAGTGCATCTTGTAGATGGTACACACTGCTGCTACTGTGCATCGGTAATGGAGGGAGTGAATGTTTGTGGAAGTGGTGCCAATCAACCGGGCTGCTTTGTCCTGGATGATGTCAAGCTTCTTGAATGTTGTGGGAGCTGCACTCATCCAGGCAAGTGGGGAGTATTCCATCACACTCCTGACTTGTGCCTTGTAGATGGTGGACAGGCTTTGGGGAGTCAGGAGGTGAGCTACTTGCTGCAGGATTCCCAGCCTCTGACCTGTTCTTGTAGCCACAGTATTTATATGGCTAGTCCAGTTCAGTTTCTGGTCAAAGTTAACCCCCCAGGATGTTGATAGTGGGAGATTCAGTGATGGTAATGCCATTGAATGTCATGGGGACAATGGTTAGATTCTCTCTTGTTGGAGATGGGTCATTGCCTGGCACTTGTGTGGCACGAATGTAATTTGCCACTTGTCACCTCGAGCCTGGATACTGTCCAGGTTTTGTTGCATTCGGACATGGACTGTGTCAGTATCTGAGGAGTCGTGAATGGTGCTGAACATTGTGCGATCATCAGCGAACATCCCCACTTCTGACCTTATAATGGCAGGAAGCTCATTGATGAAGCAGCTGAAGATGGTTGTGCTTAGTCCTTTGGGTTAGCTGTATATTCCATGTGGTTGTAAATGAACGGGGGCTGGGCCTGCTTCCTGTGTTAATCCGGTAAACATCCATCTGGCAAAGGAAGAAGCTGGAGCCAGTCTGCCTTCAGCACAGGTTTATTCACAAAACCCAGTATAAGGTAAATGCAGACTACTTTCTCCTTCCACACAGTTTCCCTCTCCCAGCACAGGTTCTTATATGCTCTTTTAAATAAACTAATCAACAAAGTGATAGCATCTTAAAGGGCCAGTGGAGCACAGGACAGATCCTCAAAGGAAAACTTATCTCATTAAATTAAAATGTCATATTCCCGATGCACTCCAGCCCCTCCGGCGCCCACTGGTCACAGAGGGTCTCAAGTGTGTTGGCACACACAGCGTGCTCCTTCTCCAGGGGCACCCAACCACGAACAGAATTGGGGCAGACAGTCGGGTCTAACAAGCCCCTCCGCGGCCCACTGCCTGTGTCTGTTAATGGCCACCTTGACCAGGCCTAGGAGCAGACCCACGAGGAGGTCCTCCACCCTGCTCCCCCACTCCCCCGGGGACCGGTCAGGAGTGTGGGGCTGAAATGCAACCAGTATTTGAGGAGCGGCCCCTTACATATGTGCCCCAACCTTCCCCCAGTTAGTATCAGCTGCTCTTAATCACAACTAGAGCAGGCGCGTTAATGTCAGAGCGTTTGCAACGTTGACAGTCCTCCCTGACTGAACAGAGTCCACCTCACCAGGACCAGGCTCACGCTCAAACACTGTTTCCAACCGAGAGTCTGAACTGAACCCAGTGTCCGCGGCTGTAACAAGCTCTGGAATTGTGACTTAACCATTCAGTGCCTCTGCTTCTTTTTCCACAGGGCATGCCAGGCTATCCTGGTCGCAAAGGTGAAATCGGGTTGCCCGGACGACCGGTGAGGAGTATTGTCTTTCCAGAGCATTCGTTCCTTAAAGTTCTTTTGCGTATAAAATCAGCAGCATCAAGGGGTTTTGGACAACGAACAGGCTTTGGAAAGGAGTGCAGCATCTAAGCGTTAGGCCCAGCGTAACTGAACCAGTATTTGGCATAGGAACAAGGAGAAGGCCATTCAGCCCCTCAAACCTGTTCTGCCATTCAATTAGATCATGGCTGACCTGTACCTTAACTCCATCTACCCACCTTGGTCCCATAACCCTTATTCCCCAATGAAAACATATCAAACCCTGTTTTGCAATTTTCACTTGACCGTGCCCAGCCTCCATAGCTTTTTAGAGAGCGCGAGTTCCAGACTTTCACTCCCTTTTGTGCGAGGAAGAGCTTTCCTGGCATCACCCCTGAACAGCCTGGCATTATTATATAAGGTTCTGCCACTTTTTGCGGACTCCCCTCCCGGAACCCCCACCCCCTTTCCCCTTTATCTACCCCATCAAATCCTTTAATCTCAGACACCTCAAACAGATCACCCTGAATCTTCTGTACTTCAGGGAACGAATACAAGCTGAGTTTGTGCAACCTGCCATCATAATTTAACTCCTTTATCCCTGGTATCATTCTGGTGAACCTGCACTGCACCCCACCTCCCAGGCTGATATAACCTCGTTGAGACATTGTCCTTTCACCTCTTTGGGTACTAAATTCAAATTTACCTGGATATAAGGACTGTATTTGAACACATTGGGCTGCTTTAGGTGCACTGATCGCCAACGCGTTGGTCACCCTGGTACATAATCTCAGAAATAAGCGCAGAAGCCGAGCGTTCAGCCCCTTGAGCCTGCCCCACCATTCAGTAAGACCACGGCAAGTCTTCAGCCTCCAATCCGCTTTCCCAGCCAATCCCTTGGGTTCCCTGAGAGACCAAAAATCTGTCTATCCCAGCCTTAAATGTGTTCAGTGATGGAGCATCCACATCTGGGGGTAGAGAATTCCAAAGATTCACAACCCTGCAAGTGAAGAAATTTCTCCTCATCTCGATCCTAAGCGATCGGCCCCTTACCCCGAGGCCGTGCCCCCATTTTCTAGATCCACCGCCCCCAGTCTTGAGAAACAGGGCCTTAAAGTTGAGCCTGACCCAGTTGGAAGGTGCTGGGAGCCTCCTTCACTGAGGATCAACCAGTTGGGTCCATTGGGCTGAAAATGGAAGCCCTGGTCCTTTTCGGCCTCTACAACCCTCTGTAGCCAGAACCCACGAGGAGGTCACCACCTGGGAGCAGTGCTCGCTTTGCACCCCATTTAAATGCTCAAGTGAAGAGGCATTAAATTTAAATGAAAAGGAAACTCTCAGCAGGTCAGCCAGAACCTGTGAGAAGAACGAATGTGTTTGGACTGATAGTCTGCCTCCGAAACGCTGGGGGGGAGAGTTTTGTGGGGTTGACCGGGGTCTCCACCGCTGGCTGGAGAGATTCAGGAGACCCGAGCTGCCTCATTCTGGGTAGACCTGCCAGTCTTATGCGCCAGTCAGGCAGTTGAGAGGTCACTGGCGAGCCTGCCACAGGATCTGGACCCTGAAGGATGGGATGGGGTGGGGTGGACTGGCTGGGGGCTGGGGGGTGGTGGGGAGGGTGGGAATGGGAATGTCCCGCCCATTGAGAGCTGCTGGCCAATCAGAGTCCTGCAGCTCTCTTGCTCAGCAGCACCACTGAGGAGATGGTGGCTGTTTCCGGAATGACACCCGCCAAAGGCCCAGGGATTGCAGAGCAACCCAGGCCAGAGGTAAGTGGTGGTGGGAGGAGTTTTGTGGGTCATGGGGGAGGGGGGATGGGGTGGGTGGGGTTGGGGAGTCAGCAGCAAGAGCAGGGATGTGGCTCTCACTGGGTGCCACCCACTCCCAGCCTCAAAACGTCCCGATACCAGGTCCCTCGATCAGGCACTGAGTGCCTTTGAACAAGGGAGACCACAAGGAACACACGCGTGTGTTGTGCTCCCTGCTCCCCCACCCACCCCTCGCCCCATCCACTATTGGGCTGATATCAGCAACAGCAAAAGAAGCCCTTAAGTGGGCATTAATTGCAGGGCGAGGCGGGAAGGCTGTCCACAGGCCTACCCGGCACAGTCTTAATCGGGGTGAAGGCTAGAAAGCGGTGGGGTACTCACTCGTCACTCTCCTGCCTGATTAAATGCCCTTCCTGCCTCCAAACTCTCCACGGGTGGGCGAGGGGGGAGAGCATAAAATACCGCTCGTTAACCCTGCTTTTCGCTCTCAGCAGTTATCCTTCTGACCCACTGAAGCCTTCCAGCAATACCCTCTGTTTCGCTTTTGGTATTTTTGTTTTCTGCTACATTGCAGCAACTCAAAAAAGAGAAGAGAATTGGCTGGAGCAGACCACTGGACCTCTCATGGCCTCTCACAGACCTGCAGCTGATAAAGCTTGCCGATAGAATGTTCTTAAATGAAATAGAAGCCGGGCATTCCGGAAATACTCAGCAGGTCGGAGAGAATCTGTGGAGGGAGAAACAGAGCTAACGTTTCCAGTCGATGACCTGTCAACAAAGCTGGGGAAAGTCGGAAATATAATAGGTCTTAAGCAGATGATATGGGGGAGGGTGGAATAAAGAGCAAAAGGAAGGTTTGTGTTAGGGTGGAAGACAGGAGAGATTAAATGACAAAAGATTTGATGGGACAGGGCCAAAGGGAATGGGGTTGGGACTATTAAAGAAACAGAGGATGCGTCTAGAGGTGGTGCGAATGGCAGGATGATAAACAGCTGCCATTCAAAAGAGAAAATGATAGAAAAATTAGAGTAAAACAAAACCTGCAAAGAAAAGGGGGGAACAAAATGGGGGCAGAGATCACACTCAGAAATTGTTGAACTCCACGTTCACTCTGGAACGCTGTAAAGTCCCAAACCGAAAGATAAGGTGCTGCCCCTCAAGCTTATGCTGAGCTTGACTGGAACACCACAGCAGGCCGAGGACAGAGAGGTCAGTATGAGAGCCAGGCGGAGAATTGAAGTTACTGGCAGCTGGAAGCTTGGGATCACGCTCGCGGGCTGACAGTCCTTGTTCAGTTCAGAGAATATCATTTGCCTCGCGGACTTTGTCTCCTTGGCCCATCGACAAGGATTCGGGACCCTATGCCCTTTTCTGCCCAATGTCTAATCCCATTTCTCTCACTTGTAGGGTCGGCCTGGCATAAATGGACTGAAAGGTGAAAAGGGTGAGCCAGGAGATTTCAGTAGCAGCTTTGGGTTCAGGGTGAGTCTCGTCTTCGCTGAAGCCAGACCCGTTTTATTTGGCAAAAACGCTATTTCAGCTTCACGTACGCTCTGCCTCATTTTCTTCTTCTTCTGTTTACTAGAATGTTCCGGGCCCACCTGGCCCTCCAGGACCCCCCGGACCACCTGGTATACCAATGTTTAACGGTAACGTAAGTGTGCAACGTACTTGAGACGGAAAATGAAATGTGGAGCGGGAGTCGCCTAATAAAACACATCTGGATTGGTTCCAGCGTCACTGCCTTACAGCCCTTCCTTAGCAATACTGCTACTGTGCTGCTGCTTCCCATCTCAGCTGACAGTCAACCCCTCCCCCCTGCCCACCCCCACACCCAAATTTCCAGCCCTCCCTATTTTGGCAAACCTGTCACATACTGAGGTCAAGTATGTTCAAGATGGCTGCCGGTCAGTGGGAAGCAGAGAACATGTCACTGCGGAAATATCACCCACTCCTTTTTGAGTCGATCCCAAGCCAGTTGGCAAAGCATAAAACTAGACACTTTTCCTGATAATAGGTCTATTTACAGAACGCAGCATAGCATATGTCTGCTTTCTACCTTGTACCCCTGTGTCCCAGCTTTATATCCCTTTGAGCACTTATGAACTGAGAACAATTAATCCAATTAACTAATTTAAACAAACTGACAGCTCCTTAGAGGGGCATGGAAACATTTAAAGGAATCTTTCCAAATTAAATCAAAATGGTGTTTTTGGGGGGGGGGAGGGGGGGGAGCGATGATGCACTCCAGCAGTTTCGCTTTGTAAGTACTCTAGGTACTTAATTAAACAATGCCATTCGCCTGTGTATCTTAACAATATAACTCACATACCGTCAACATCACAGACTACAAACACGATGAAGGGTTTTGATCGAATAAATAGAAGTTGTTTCCACTGGCGGGAGGGTCAGTAACCAGAGGTCACAAAATTAACATGATTGGCATGGGAATCTTGGGCAAGATGTGGAGAGATTTTTTTTTGACGTAGCGAGTTGCTACAACCTGGAAAGCGCTGCCAGAAAGGGCTATGGAAGCAGATTCAATAGGAACTTTCAAAGACCAGCCAGATACATAACTTGCAAAAGCAGGGCTTTGGGGCAAAAGTGGAGGGATGGGATACATTTAGGTAGCTCTTGCAAAGGCTCGGCACAGGCATGATAGGCTGAATGGTCTCCTTCTGTGCGATTTGATGCTGTGAAGCAGGAGAAGGGGTGGTGTCTCCTAGGTATTTTGAAAGGATAGGGAAGAGTTGAAAAACGCTTTTCATGATTTCAAGTCGCCCCAAAGCACTTTACAGCCAATGAAAAGAAAGACTTGCATTTATTTGGTGCCTTTCATGACCACCGGACAGCTCAAAGCACTTTACAGCCACTGAAGTGCTTAGTGTAATCACTGCTGTAATGTAGGAACCACGGCAGCCAATTGGCACGCAGCAAGCTCCCACAGTGAGATAATGATCAGATAACCCGTTTCTTAAGGAATAAACCTTGACCAGGGCTGTGGGGAGAACGCCCAGCTCTATGAGCGGCGCCAGCTGGGGGATCTTTGACGGGGCAGATGGGTCCTCAGTTTAATGTTTCATCTGAAAGGCGGCACATCCAATAGTGTGGCACTCCCTCGGTACTGCACTGGTAGCACCAGCCTGTATCTTGTGCTCGCATCTCTGGGGTGGGGACTTGTACCCACAACCTTCCGAATCAGGGGCCAAGGCTCACAGTAGGAAAATGAGGATGGAGATTTTAGCCTCGTTGCACACCTTGACTCACGTTTTGCCTGCCTTCTCTCCAGGTGTTCGGGGATACAGCTGCTGGCTACCCTGGGATTCATGGGTCACCAGGTAGGCATTCGTGCTAGTTTGTTTTGCCCTTGTGCTTCTCCAGTAAATATTGCAGCTTATTCCTTGAAAGATCTTGTGCCACTCGGATGCTTAACTCCTGCTGGTGATGCAGGAGACCCCTTGATCCTTGATCTTATGTGAGGTTGAAGGTGAAGCGTCTGGGCTCCTATTGGACAGGAGTGACACGAACTCCAACTCGAAACAAAATGGCCACATCTCCATATTCTAAGATGGCTGCCAAGGCAGGGCACCTGATGTTCTGTCGGTGGCATTTAATCGGTTTGTTTAATCGCAGAAATCTTGAATCTAAGATCCTGCTTGAAGACTATTCAAATACTTCTAATCAAGTGTGATTAAAAGAAGTTAAAACCAGTAAGACTTGGAAGTGATTGGAGTTCCAGTTCGGACCAATGCGAGCCATTTCCCAAGCTTTGCAGATTTTTCCTTTAGGAAAAGAGATTGTGATGGATTCAGCTCATTGTGAACTTAACTTAGGGCATTAGGATTCCCGATAATCCTGCACTGAGCTAAAAATGTCACTTATGGAGCCTAGCTATTTTCTTCAGGTATGTAGAAGACTGTTTTGATCCATCTTGCTGAGCCTGGAGCTGCCCAATCTCTGCTACTTGCTGTGATCTTGAGGGAGACCATTAACTTTTAAGAAAGAAATTCAAAATCCCAGTTATTAAGTGAAAGAAATAATGCCACAAGGTTTCACAGTTTAATTAAAAACTTTTACTGTACAAGATTTAAACAAACCAAGTACTACTAATTTAACACGATATATATTTCATAAACCCTTAGGTTTTAAAGCTGAAAATATGAACTGACCACGTCCCTTCTGCTTTCAATTCCACCCAAGACCTCCCCTCCCCCTCACCATCAATAATTTCCAGGCTCGTGGGGGTTCTTTCACTTCTCCTGCGATCAAATCAAGCTGTGCCACAGCTCTCAGGAATTCACTTTAATTCTCCTCAGTATTTCTGCTATCCTCTGAGATATGAGATTTCTTGGGGTTCTTCCACTAGCATTCGACCAACTTGAGGATGGGCTTCTCTGCCTATTTGCCTAGTGGTCTATAGCTCCTGGCAAAACTCCCTCCCTCCCTCTCTGTCTGTTTCCCAGCTGTCTTAGCTCCAGAAGTAAAGTCGCTTGTGTCAGGGAGAAAGTGCACAGATAAACCTAACACAAAAGGGTACCTCCCTGGATAGCCTATCACCATTGCAATATGACATACCTGGAATTTTTCTTTTATTTGCTAATGGGATTGGGCATCACTGGCTAGGCCAGCATTTATTGCCCATCCCTAATTGCCCTCATTTGAGAGGGCATTTTTCAGAGTCAACCACACTGCTGTGGGTCTGGAGTCACATGTAGGCCAGACCAGGTAAGGACAGCAGATTTCCTTCCCTAAAGGGCATTAGTGAACCAGATGGGTTTTTACAACAATCAGCAATGGTTTAATGGTCTTCATTGGACTCTTAATTCTGGATTTTTATTGAATTCAAATTTCACCACCTCTCGTGGTGGGATTCAAACCCAGTCTGATCCTCAGAGCATTACCCTGGGTCTCTGTCAAGTCCAGTGACAATGTCACTATACCACCACCTCCCCAATGTTCCCAATAGAAATGTAAATTAATTCAGTTTTAAGCTAGTCCTTTGATCTGAAAAATATACGGACACTTTAAGATCTCCCCTACTTTACCCTTTACTTATGTACCTTTCTTTGACCTGCGACCCGCATGGATAATTTAAGCCCCTTATAAAGGTAACTATGGACATCTCGTCTTCACCAGGAAACTCAGGAAAAACAGCCCAGTGTTTTCACACTTCCAACTCTGACTCCTTTGTGTAAACATGGACTATCCTTTGAACAGTGATTATCTTAGGGGTGCTTACCAATTTCTCAAACCCGGGTTTTACCACTTACCATAGATTTAACACTTACTCCCCAACCTAGAAGTTATATTCTTACAACACATGAAAATTGAAATTAGGCATTTTCGTAAGATACTAGCCTCACTTCAGACTGATTGACTCCAGATTAGTTCGAAATGGACTTTGAATAGGCCTCTTGTGTTAAGGGAATGTCCCTGAATTCTATAACTCAGACTGATAAACCATTGCAGCCATTAACCTTGACTATAGCTATTTTTTCCTGTTCCTTCATGTAGGTCCTAAGGGAGACCGTGGCAGTCCAGGATATCCAGGTCCTCCGGGAGAGAAAGGGAACGTAGGTAACCCTGGGGCCCCCGGCCCACCAGGTAAGCAGAGTGCAGGATTTGTGGCTGGGGATCGAAGGTTACTTTTGATGCCTGGGAGGTAGTAACAGCGACTACAGTACACGGTTTTGAAATGAAGCCACTCGAGTGTCGAGTGAAGCCTCGGTTTCCGCCTGGGAAAAATGCTCGTTCGAGAGCAGGTCGGCCCCAGTGCGGCAGGCGGTGGATGAGCCTTCAGGTCTGAGATTTTGTAGCGTGCGAGAAACTCGCTCTGCAACCAGCTCCTAACAGCTTCAACCTGTAGTCTGCCCCTGGAGTCCTGCTCCCCTTTGTGTTCACCTTCACAGGCATGAGAGCCTGACAGGTACGATGAGACAGGCTGTCACACCATGACTAGACACCTCCTCCTCGGCTTCCCAACCCAGCAGCTATGGACCTCCTGGGATGACCAAAGAGAGAGAAAACGCAGGCTTATTAAGGGGAAATAAATAACCTGCGAAATGCCCCTTTGACCCACCTCAGGCAATCAAAGCTAGTCCAAATTTCACAGATCAAGTGCGACTTGCAAAATGTCTTCTGTATGATGTGATCCCTATTGCAGTCAATACTTTTTCTTATTCATTCACGGGATGTGGGCATCACTAGCTGTGTCAGCATTTATTGTCCATCCCTAACTGCCCTTGAGAAGGTGGTGGTGAGCTGCCTTCTTGAACCTATGGTGCAGGTACACCCACAGTGCCGTTAGGGAGGGAGTTCCAAGATTTTGACCCAGCAACAGTGAAGGAATGGCCAATATATTTCCAAGTCAGGATGGTGAGCGACTTGGAGGGGAACTTGCAATGGTTGTGTTCCCAGCATCTGCTGCCTTGTCCTTCTAGATGGTAGGGGTTGTGGGTTTGGAAGGTGCTGTCAAAGGAGCCTTGGTGAGTTCCTGCAGTGCGTCTTGTAGATGGTACACACTGCTGCCACTATGCACCGGTGGAGGAAGGAGTGGATGTTGAAGGAGCTAGCAGAAGACTGAAAAAAAGGACAGGAAGCCCTGGAGACAGTTCTAGAGCCCCCAGTGCATGATGATCCTTGTGGGGAGATAGTGAGTCTTCTGCTTGATGGGACTTGCCTCTGCCTCTTAGCAGTGAAGTTGCGACAGTGCTACCAATAGCTCTGCAAGTGTTAACCCTGCTGCATTAGGAGTGCTCAGTCGGCGATTCCAGCTTTTTCCAGAAGATACTGTGCCTGGAGTTTTGTACCTTAACTAGCTCTGACATGTCTCTCTGCTGTTTTGTTTCAGGAGCCATCCCATATGATTTGTATGACTTCACCTCCTCAGTCAGAGTAAGTGCAGCAACCTCCTTAACTAGCTGCCTTGTTCGGGATGATTGCCAGTAGTGGTAGGAACTCTGGCATGTAACTGCTCACCCATTTTAATTCCCCAACCAGCTCCATCTTGTTATAAGGAGCTCCTGTGAGCAATGGCCTTTTCATCTCTCTGGCAATTTCTCTGCATTAACCCAAGGTTATTGAAGTGGTGTGTTTACAAAGTCAATAACTGCAGTTATTTCCCAGTGGAGTTATTAAGGTTCCCAACCCTCCCGAGTTGCCCCAGAGTCTTCAGTAATTAAAGATTAATCTCCCGGACACAACCCAGGGGAAAAGCCATGGGAGAGTTTAAAAAAAAAATCGGAGAAGGGGTAAGGTTGAATCATCCAGTTGGCTAACAGAGAGTCTGCCCGCTTTCTAATTGGCTGAGGAAGGCAGTGCACAGTGTGGATAGCTGTGTTAAGTAACCAGTGGCGACAGAGTAAGGGGATGGGATGGTTGGTGGAGAGCGGTCATGTGACATCACTGCCTGGAATATGTCCGCACAGACTTGGCAACCCGAAGCGCTACCCGCTCAGCATTGTCGCCATCAGGCGCAGACTGGTACTGCATGCTCCTTGTAAAGGATGTCGTGCTCAGATTTTTACTTCTCATGGTTTCTGCTTTCTCTTTCCTCCCTCCCTGACAGAGTGGGAAAGGAGACCCGGGCGATGTGGGGCCGAAAGGTGAGAAGGGGGCACCAGGAGATGGCTATGGCTCGAGTATAGCAGGCCCCCAGGGACCACCGGGGCCTCCTGGCCGACCAGGACTTCAGGTAAGAATCACTCGAGGTCACAAACGAGTGCCAGAAAAAAGACTTACTTTCTTTTACCCGAACTTCCAGAATGTTCCCTAATTTCCAGGATTCTGATTGGCCAAGTTTCATCTCAGACATTTGCACCTTCCTTCCCAGTTCACCCTGGCATTGATGAGGGCAAGATGGTGGCGTAGTGGTAATGTCACTCGACTAGCAACCCAGAGGCCTGGGCTAATGCTCTGGGGTCTGGGTTCAAATCCCACCATGGCTGGTGGAATTTAAATTCAATTAATAAATCTGGAATTGAAAGCTAATCTCAGTAATGGTGACCATGAAGCTATCATCAATTGTCATAAAAACCCATCTGGTTCTCTAATGCCCTTTAGGGAAGGAAATCCACCAACCTTACCTGGTCTGGCCTACATGTGACTCCAGACCCACTAGTTGACTCTTAATTGCCCTCTGAAAGTTCAAGGGGCAATTAGGGTTGGGCAACAAATGTTGGCCTTGCCAGTGATGCCCACATCCCATGAAAGGATGAAGAAAAAATGTTTGCCACTGTTTAAATGTGGCCTTTGATGGTGTGTTTTTGTCACGGCTGGTTGGAGGGACTGCTGTTGTAGGAAAGGAGGTAAGAAATACCCTTAACAAGGACCACAACCAGAAAGATCTGCATTTATTGAATGCTTTTCACCACCTCTGGAAGCCCCAAAGCACGCTGTAGCCGATGAAGTACTTTTTGAAGTGTAGTCACTGTCGTAAAGTAGGAGTCCTGTGATGAGGGGGTTGTTTTATGAGGAAAGGTTGGTCAAGTTGGGCCTGCACTCATTGGAGCCTAAAAGAACGAGAGGTTTAAACCCACCTGACTTCACATCACCTCAATTTTAATTGGAAAATTGCAAAGCTGATAGATTTTTGTTAGGTAAGGGTATTAACGGATTCAGAATTCTGATTGGCCAATTTTGTCTCAAAGTTCCTGAGGGGACTTGGCGGAGTGGATGCTGAAAGGATATTTCCCCTTGTGGGAGAGACTAGAAGTAGGGCGCACAGTTTCAGAATAAGGGGGTCTCCCTTCTAAGATGGAGATGAGAAGAATTCTTTTCTCTGAGGTTCATGAATCTTTTGGAACTCTCCTCCCTGGAGACCGGTGGAGGAAGGGTCATTGAATATATTTAAGGCTGAGTTAGACAGATTTTTGATTGACAAGGGAGTCAAAGATTATGGGGGTGGTGGGGGGGTGAAGTGGAGATGAGACCACAACCAAATCAACCATGGTCTTAACGAATGGCAGAGCAGGCTCGAGGGGCTGAATGGCCTACTCCTGCTCCTAATTTGCATGCTTTTATGTGATATTATTGAAACATAAAAGATTCTGAGGGGGTTTGACAGGGAAGATGCTGAGAGGCTGTTTCCCCTTGTGAAGGAATCTAGAACTAGAGAACACAGTTTCAGAATAAGACGGAGATGACGAGGAAATTCTTCTCTCAGAGGGTCATTAGTTGTTGAACTTCTCTTCCATGGAGAGCAGTGGAGGCTGGGTCACTGAATATATTCAAGGCCGAGATAGTGAAATTTTAGATTGGCCAGGGAGTCAAGGGTTATGGCGGGGGTGACGCGGACAGGAGTTAAGGCCACAATCAGATCAGCCTGGATCTTAGAAGCAGCTCGGAAAAGGTTCACTCAACGCACTCCTGGGATGAAGGACTTCTCTTATGAAGAAAGGTTGAACAGGTTGGGCCTATACCCACTGGAGTTTAGAAGAATGGAGAGGTGACCTCATCTGGGATCCAAGGGTGGATATCGGGTGGATGTTTCCTCTCGTGGAGGAGACTAGAATGAGAGGACATGGTTTAAGAATGCGAGGTCTCCCTTTTAGGACTGAGATGAGGAGGAATTTTTCTCTCAGGGCGTGGTTAGGCTTTGGAATTCTCTACCCCAGAGAGTGGTGGAGTCATTGAATATATCCAGGGCTGACTTTGATAGATTTTTGATAGATAAGGGAATCGAGGGTTATAGGGGGCAGACAGAAAGTTGAAGTTGAGGCAACAAATCAGATCAATCTTATCGAATTTCGGAGCAGGCTCGAAGGGCCAAATGGCCTACTGCTGCTCCTAAGTCCTATGCTCCTATTGATTGGCAGAGCAGGCTTGATGGGCTGAATGGCCTATTCCTGCTGCTATTTCTTCTGACCTTTTGAAACACTGCAGTCAATTTGCACACAGCAAGCTCCCACATGCAGCAACGCGATAATGACCAGGCAATCTGTTTTTGTGATGTTTATTGAAGGTGAATATTGACCAGGACGCCTGCTCTTCTTCAAAATAGTGCCCTGGGTGGTTTTATGCCTACCCGAGAGGGCAGATGGGCCCTCAATGCCTCATCTGGCAGTGCAGCACCCCCTCAGCGTGTCAGGTTAGATTAGGTACTCAAGTTTCCGGAGTGGGACCCGAACCCACATCTTTCTGACTCAGGGGCAAGACTGTTACTCATTAAACCGTGGGTGATGCCTGCGTAGCTCTGTATAATCCTCACTGTGCCTCCCTCCAAGTACGGGGGAGTGTACGGCACAGATTCTTTCTGAAGCTATGCCCCCATTCTGCACCCGACTCCCGTTTGTCAACTGAACGTTATCATCTCGATCAACCAGGGCCCGAAAGGAGACAGCATTCTTGGGCCCAGAGGATTACCAGGAAACCCAGGGCCCCCCGGATATGGCTACCCTGGATCACCAGGACCCCCGGGGCCTCCTGGCCCACCTGGACTGTCAGCGTCAGGACACCATAGAACAAGTGGGTACCTTTCCGTTCTGGTTCTGCTCATTGTGTGAAGTGCAAGACATTTGTAAGAAATGGGGTGGAGGGTACGGAGGGAGTTTAGGTAAAATTAAGCAGCTGCAGTGGAGAGGATTTGGTTGGGATGCAAAGCTTTTGTTTGGATTGGAATGGGTTTAGGTTGAGCTGGAGGGGTTCGGGGTCGGGGTGGAGGGGGTCGAGGCTGGAGTGGAGGGGGTCGGGGTCGGGGTGGAGGGGGTCGGGGTCGGTGTGGACAGGGTTGGGGTGGAGTGGGGCGGGGTTGGGTAGAGGGGGTCGGGGTGGAGGGATCGGGGTGGAGGGGGTCGGGGGTGGAGGGGATCAGGGTCGGGGGTGGAGGGGGCCAGGGTCGGGGTGGAGAGGGTCGGTGTCGGGGTGGAGGAATCGGGGTGGAGGGGGTCGGGGGTGGAGGGGGCCAGGGTCGGGGTGGAGAGGGTCGGTGTCGGGGTGGAGGAATCGGGGTGGAGGGGGTCGGGGGTGGAGGGGATCAGGGTCAGGGGTGGAGGGGGTCAGGGTCGGGGTGGAGAGGGTCGGTGTCGGGGTGGAGGGGGTCAGGGTCGGGGTGGAGGGGGTCGGTGTCGGGGTGGAGGGGGTCGGTGTCGGGGTGGAGGGTGTCGGTGTCGGGGTGGAGGGGTTCAGGGTCGGGGTGGAGGGGTTCAGGGTCGGGGTGGAGGGTGTCGGTGTCGGGGTGGAGGGGGTCAGGGTCGGGGTGGAGGGGGTCGGGGTCAGGGTGGAGGGGGTCGGGGTCGGTGTGGACAGGGTTGGGGTGGAGTGGGGCGGGGTTGGGGTGAAGGGGGTTGGGGTGGAGTGGGGTGGGGTTGGGTAGAGGGGATCGGGGTGGAGGGGGTCGGGGGTGGAGGGGATCAGGGTCAGGGGTGGAGGGGGTCAGGGTCGGGGTGGAGAGGGTCGGTGTCGGGGTGGAGGGGGTCAGGGTCGGGGTGGAGGGGGTCGGTGTCGGGGTGGAGGGGGTCGGTGGAGGGTGTCGGTGTCGGGGTGGAGGGATTCAGGGTCGGGGTGGAGGGTGTCGGTGTCGGGGTGGAGGGGGTCAGGGTCGGGGTGGAGGGGGTCGGGGTCAGGGTGGAGGGGGTCGGGGTCGGTGTGGACAGGGTTGGGGTGGAGTGGGGTGGGGTTGGGGTGAAAGGGGTTGGGGTGGAGTGGGGTGGGGTTGGGTAGAGGGGGTCGGGGTGGAGGGATCGGGGTGGAGGGGGTCGGGGGTGGAGGGGATCAGGGTCGGGGGTGGAGGGGGCCAGGGTCGGGGTGGAGAGGGTCGGTGTCGGGGTGGAGGAATCGGGGTGGAGGGGGTCGGGGGTGGAGGGGATCAGGGTCAGGGGTGGAGGGGGTCAGGGTCGGGGTGGAGAGGGTCGGTGTCGGGGTGGAGGGGGTCGGTGTCGGGGTGGAGGGGTTCAGGGTCGGGGTGGAGGGTGTCGGTGTCGGGGTGGAGGGGGTCAGGGTCGGGGTGGAGGGGGTCGGGGTCAGGGTGGAGGGGGTCAGGGTGGAGGGGGTCGGAGTCGGGATGGAGGGTGTTGGGTTCGGGGTGGAGGGGGTCGGGGTCGCGGTGGAGGGGTCGGGATGGAGGGGGTCGGAGTGGAGTGGGTCGGGGTTGGGGTGAACAGGGTTGGGGTGGAGGTATTCAGCATGGAGGGGGTCGGATTGGACAGGTTTGGGGTGGAGGGGGTCGGGGGTGGAGAGGGTTGGGTTTGGGGTGGAGGGGGTCAGGGTGGTGTGGAGGGTTTGGGTTCGGGGTGGAGGAGGTCAGGGTGGAGGGGGTCAGGGTTGGGGTGGAGGGTTCGGGGTGGAGGGAGTTGGGTTCGGGGTGGAGGGGGTTGGGGTGGAGTTGAGGGGGTTGGAGTGGAGGGGGCCGGGTTCAGGGAGGAGGAGGTCGGGTTCAGGGTGGAGGGGGTCGGGGTGGAGGGGTTCGGCGTCGGGGTGGAGGGAGTCGGGGTCAGGGTTGGGGTGGAGGGGGTCGGGGTCGGGGTGGAGGGGGTCAGGGTTGGGTTGGACGGGGTTGGGGTGGAGAGGGTCAGGGTTGGCGTGGAGGGGGCTGGGATTTAGGGGGTCGGGGTGGAGGGGTTTGGGTTCGGTGTGGACAGAGTCAGGTTTGGGGTAGACGAGGTTGGGGTCAGGGCGAAGAGGGTCGTGGTTGGGGTGGAGGGGTTTGGGGTTGGGGTAGACGAGGTTGGGTGAGGGGTGGATGGGGTTGAGGTTGGGGTGGACGAGGTTGGGGTGGAGGGTATTGGGTTGGACGGGGTTGGGGATGGGGTGGACGAGGTTGAGGTGGAGGGGGTTGGGAGTGGGGTGGATGAGGTTGGGGTGGAGGGGATTGGGGGTGGGGTGGACGAGGTTGGGGTGGAGGGGGTTGGGGGTTGGGTGGACGATGTTGGGGATGGGGTGGACAGGTTTGGGGTGGACGAGGTTGGGGTGGAGGGGGTTGGGGGTAGGGTGGCCGAGGTTGGGGTCGGGGTGGAGAGGGTTGGTGTAGACAGTGTTGGGGTGGAGGGGGTTGGGGTGGATGAGGTTGGGGTGGAGGGGTTTGGTGTTGGGGTAGACGAGGTTGGGTGAGGGGTGGATGGGGTTGAGGTTGGGGTGGACGAGCTTGGGGTGGAGGGTGTTGGGTTGGACGGGGTTGGGGATGGGGTGGACGAGGTTGAGGTGGAGGGGGTTGGGAGTGGGGTGGATGAGGTTGGGGTGGAGGGGATTGGGGGTGGGGTGGACGAGGTTGGGGTGGAGGGGGTTGGGGGTTGGGTGGACGATGTTGGGGATGGGGTGGACAGGTTTGGGGTGGACGAGGTTGGGGTGGAGGGGGTTGGGGGTAGGGTGGCCGAGGTTGGGGTCGGGGTGGAGAGGGTTGGTGTGGACAGTGTTGGGGTGGAGGGGGTTGGGGTGGACGAGGTTGGGGTGGAGGGGGTTGGGTTTGGGAATTAATGAATGACTCCGAAATGAGTTGAAGCAGTGAACTGGATTTCTGACCAATGATTTGGACAAGTCAAGTCAATGCTGAGGGCTGATCCATTTAGTGTGATGTGGAATTAACCCCCTTTCTTGCTCTCACACACACACACTCTCTCTCTCTCTATCCATCATAGGCATCGTAGGACCTCCTGGCCCTCCTGGTCCTCCTGGCTCCGCAGCCTCATCAACAGCAGTAAGTGTGGGCTCTTCAACCTCCCTCTTTAAAGCAAGGCTTCAAATCACAAGCAGGCGGAAGTGGGGGTTTTGATCGTTCTATTCTATAAAATGGCACGGCCAGGCAAGCTCATTGGTTGGCAAGATGTAATAAGAGGTCTGTCGTAGGGATCGGTGTTGGGGACCTGAACTGTTTACAATTTATATAAATGGGAAGGATGGGAAGGTTGCCAAATTTGCTGATGGCACAAAGATAGGTGTGAAAGTAAGTTTTGACGAGGACATAAGCAGGTTACAAACAGATATAGGTGGGTTAAGTGAGTGGGCATGGATCTGGCAGATGGATTATAATGTGGGGAAATGTGAAATTGTCCATTTTGGCAGGAAGAATAAAAGAGAAGCATATTATCTAAATGGCGAGAGATTGCAGAGCTCTGAAGTGCAGAGGGATCTAGGTGTCGTAGTGCATGGATCACAAAAGGTTAGTATGCAGGTACAGCAAGAAATTAGGAAAGCTCATAGAGTGTTATCATTTATTGTGAGGGGAATTGATTAAAAAAGTAGGGAGGTTATTCTTCAGTTGTATGGGGCACTAGTGAGACCACATCTGGAGTTCTGTGTACAGTATTGGTCACCTTATTTAAGGAAGGATGTAAATGTGTTGCAAGTAGTTCAGAGAAGGTTTACTAGACTCATACCAGGAATGGGCAGGTTGTCTTATGAGGATAGGTTGGACAGGTTGGGGTTGTATGCACTGGATTTTAGAAGAGTAAAAGGTGACTTGATTGAAACATTTAAGAACCTGAGGGGTCTTGACAGGGTGGATTTGGAGAGGACGTTTCCTCTTGTGGGAGAATCTAGAACTAGGGGTCACTGTTTGAAAATAAGGGGTCGCTCATCTAAAGCAGAGATGAGGAGAATTTTTTTCTCTCAGAGAGTCGTGAGTCTTTGGAATTCTCTTCCTGAAAAGGTGGTGGAAAATTCACTTCCTTTTTAAAAACAAAATTAAACTTGTTAAACAGATACACACTAAAATATTGCAGGTTTGGTGCTAGATTTATCAGAGTTATTTCACTCCTAATAATTCATCTGGGAGTCTTAAGGCAGAGGTGGATAGATTCTTGGTAAGCAAGGGGGTGATAGGTTATCGGGGGTAGGTGGGATGCAGATTTCTGGTTACTATCAGGTCAGCCATGATCTTATTAAATGGTGGAGCAGGCTCAAGGGGCTGAATGGCCTACTCCTGCTCCTTGTTCGTATGTTCGTATCTAACTGCATTAGAACCAGAATCGGGGACTGGGGTGGTGTGGGGGAGCCACGAAAGGTCCAGCTGTTTGGTGGGGGAGGGGAGCAAAAGCAGGAAGGAAGCACCATTGAAGAAGTGCGTCCTCCCATTGGCTGACAGGCATGTTGGTCATCACGGAGAAGTCATTGGGCCAGGTTGTTCCAGCTGAGGTGACGGAGCGTCGATAGATCTCGGCCACGATGACCACATTGTCTCTTGGTGATGCCAACGTGCCACGATACCAGATTAAAAGCAGTAATCCTTGAGCTGTGCAGTTGGTCCTCTGCAGTTCCGTAAAATCACTTATTGATGTCACCCAGGTTACTGTGCTCCAGACCTACCAGACAATGCTGAGCATCTCTCGCAGCCTGCATGAGGGAACACTAGCTTACGTCATGGAACGCGGAGATCTGTATATCCGAGTGCGAGATGGTTGGCGGCAGGTTTATGTAAGTGTGCCTTTAGCATTTTCAGCTTTCTCTGCTCTAGTGTTCACGCCACACCAGTGCCAGGCAATAACCATCCCCAGCGAGAGCGAATCTTAGCCATCTCCCCTTGACGTTCACTGGCATTACCATCACAGAATCTTCCACCACCAACATCCTGGGGGAGGCTCACCATTCGTTAGAAACTGAACTGGACCAGCTGTATAAATACTGTGGCTACAAGAGCAGGTCAGAGGCTGGGGATCCTGCGGCGAGTAACTCACCTCCTGAATCCCCAAAGAACTGTCCACCACCTACCAGGCACAAGACAGGAGTGTGTTGGAATACTCCCCACTTGCATGGATGAGTGCAGCTCCCACAACAATCAAGAAGCTTGACACCATCCAGCACAAAGCAGCCCGCTTGATTGGTACCACATCCACAAACATTCACTGCCTCCAGCACTGATGCACAGTAGTAGCAGTGTGTGTACCATCTACAAGATGCACTGCAGCAACTCACCAATGTTCCTTTGACAGCACCTTCCAAACCCGCAACCTCTACCATCTAGAAGGACAAGGGCAGCAGATACATGGAAACACCACCACCTGGAAGTTCCCCTCCAAGTCACTCACCATCCTGACTTGGAAATATATCGGCCGTTCCTTCGCTGTCACTGGGTCAAAATCCTGGAACTCCCTCCCTAACAGCACTGTGGGTGTACCTACACCACATGGACTGCAGCGGTTCAAAAAGGCAGATCACCACCACCTTCTCAAGGGCAGTTAGGGATGGGCAATAAATGCTGGCCCAGCCAGCGAAGCCCACATCCCGTGAATGATTTTTTTGGAAAATCTAGCTGGGGTGGGGTAATGGTGGTTTCTTTTCAAATTCTTTCACCCTCTTTCAGCTTCAGGTTCTCCAGAAACAATGTGACTTTAATGAGCCATATTGATCCAGTTCAGTGTTCATTATATGCTCACACACACAGACGTGCGCGCACACACACACACACGGACACACACACAGACACATACACATACACACAGACACATACACATACACATGAACACAGACGCACATACACAGGCACACACACACACAGACACATACACACACACAGACACACAGACAGACAGATACACACACAGAGACATACACACAGACACACACATATACACACAAACACATACACACATACACAGATACACACACACACACAGACACACACACACTGACACAGACACACATGCACACACATGTGCACACACACACAGACATGCACACACACACACACACACACACATGCACATGAACACACATGTGCACATAGGAAGGTCTTTGTGGAACCAGCATGAAACTGTTTACATTTTGATGTGTTTTATTTTTGATTGCAGCTTGGAGAATACATTCCTTACCCTGGTGCTGGAGTACATGTGAGTGCACTTTACATCCCAGATCTTCTATGTACTTGCCAAGATATTATTTATGGAAACAATTTCTATTAATATGCATTATGATGTTTTAAATATATATTCCTGTTTCTCTATTTATTCTCAAAAACCAAATAACCTCGTTGAACTCAGGCAATCGACCAGATCAGCATTGGTGTGGGACAGATGTTGGGTGGGGTAATGGTAACGTCACTGGACTAGTGGGTTCGAATCCCACCAGGGCAGCTGGTGCAATTTAAATTCAATGAATAAATCTGGAACTGATGATGATAACTATCTTAAAAACCCATCTGGCCCACTAAGGGAAGTGAACTTGCTGCCCTTACCCAGTCAGTCCTACCAGTGGCTCCAGACCCCACAGCCATGTGGTTGACCCTTAACTGCTCTCAGCAATCGCCAGGCAGGCCACTCAGCTCTGGGACAGTGAGGGACGGGCAACAAATGCTGGCCTTGCCACACCACGAAAGAAAGACAATGACAAATATCTGCCAGGGGAGCTCTCACGGTGCTTCTGCAAAGTAGTGGAGACCCCATCTGAAAGGCAGCACCTGGGAGGGTGCTGCACTCCCTCAGCACTGCGCTGGAGTGTGTGCTCAAGCCTCTGGCATGGGGCCTGAACCCACACCCTTCTGGCTGAGAGGGTAAGCGTGCACACCACTGAGCCGCAGCTGAAAACACTGTCCCCGCGCTGTGTCGAGAATCTAGTCCCGGGTTATTTCTTTCTTTTTTTCCTAACGTGTTGATCTGTTGACAGGAAAACAAAGTGGAGGCCGTGGGATCACCGCCAGTGGTGCAGTACTCGACGCATGACGGGTCCACCCAGCGGGTGGAGGAGACAGTTACAGCGAGGCTGCACCCTGAGCCTCGCTTCCCCGAGCCGGAGCGCCCAGAGCCGCCAAAGCAAAGCCACCCGCATCACCGGCCCGTCGCAAGATGGCTGACCACCTCCGCACCCCCCCGCTCGGCAGCCCCTCCAAGGATCAACCACCATGGCTCCCCCCATCGACCCCATTTCGTCCCCTCTGGCCACGCGGAGCACCTACATGGAGTGCCAATGGTAAATGGGTCCCTGAAGCAGTGGCACTGGGGAGCAAGGGGGCTCCGAGTTTGTCCCAGTTATAATCCAGCACCCCTGCCAATGTATCGCTGGCTGGAGCCATTGTGTAGGGCAGAGCTGCAGCGTAAAGTACGACCTTCTGGCTCTGAACGCCATTCCCTCTAAACTTCCACGTTCGTAAAGAAACAACTTGCATTAGTATGGCGCCCTTTCAATACCCCACCACCACCCCACCGAACCCTGGAGCACTTTCTAGCCAACAAAATGCAGCCACTGCTGTACGTAGGGAAAGCTGCAGCCGGTTTCTGCATAGCAAGATCCCAGGACACGGTGATAATGACTGGGTAATCCACCTTGTAGCGTTGTTGGCTGAGGGATATATATATTGGCCAGGATCAGTCCCGTACCTGTGTGGTTGACTCTTAGCTGCCCTCTGAAGTGGGCAAGCCATTGAGTTAAAGTAAGGGGCCCACAACTATTCCCCCCCCCCCCCCCCCCCCCCCACCCCCCGCTCCTCCTGGGCAGCTAGGAGTGGGCAGCTATTGCCGACCTCGTCCGCGTGCCAAGAGTTAATATGGAGCATGAATATTGTGAATGTTTGTGCCGCAGCTGACACTCAGTGCTTCTTCCTCTCTCTCTCTCTGCAGCTCCACCTCATGGCACTCAACACCCCCCTCACGGGCAACATGCAGGGGATCCGGGGGGTCGACTTCCAGTGTTTCCAGCAGGCCCGTGGCGTGGGCCTGATGGGGACGTTCAGGGGCTTCCTGTCGTCCAGACTCCAGGACCTGTACAGTGTCGTGCGCCGTGCTGACAGGCACTCCGTCCCCATCGTGAACAGCATGGTAAGCTTGGCCAAAGGGGTAGGTTTTAAGGAGCGCCTGAAAAGGCGCTAGGTGGGGTAGAGAGACGGAGAGGCGTAAGGGAGGGAATTGGATGAGTGCAGAGATCTCTGTGGGGCTGGAGGAGATTACAGAGGGAGCGAGGCCAAGGAGGGATTTGACAATCAGGATGAGGACTTTAAAGTCAAGGCGTTGCTTGACCGGGAGCCAGTGTAGGTCACAGAGCACAGGGGTGAGAGGGGAAGCGGAACTTGCTGCGAGTTAAGACATGGATGACCTCAACTAGAGGGTAGAATGTGGGAGAGCAGCCAGGGGTTGGAATAGTCGAGCCTAGAGGTAGCAAAGGCATGGATGAGGGCTTCAGCAGCCGATGAGCTGAGGCAGGGGCGAAGGGGGGCGATATTACAGAGGTGGGGATAGGCAGGGACTGACCTGCTTGTGCTAGTAGTCTCCTCTTTAATGCCCTTTGCTAGTGGGTGCTTAGCAACTGAAACGTTGCTCAGTTTCCCAGTTATGATGGGCTGAATGGCCTCCTCCTGCACTTTAAAATTGAATCATTCTTCCTGGATTGCCTGTACAATTTGTTTACTACAAGTTGAGATGCATCGGAATCAATGATGCTGTAAAAGTCGATGGTTAGATCTGCTACTGCATTAACTTGCAACAACAAATTGCATTTACGTAGCACCCTTAATGTAATAAATTGCCCCATGAGAGCATTATCAAAGAAAATTTGACATTGAGCCACATATGGAGTAAACAGGAGAGGTGACTAAATGCTCGATCAAAATGATGGGGTTTTAAAGAGTGCCTTAAAGTAGAAATGAGAGGCGGAGAGGTTCAGAAATAGAATTACAGAGCTCAGGGCTAGGGCAACTGACAGATGTGGCTGCTGGTGATGGCTTAATGGAAATCGTTGGCTTGCGGGAGGCATGAACTAGAGGAATGCAGAGATCTTGGAGAAATGGAGGGGAGTGCAGGGTGCTGGTGGAGATTACAGAGCTAGGGAGCGAGCAGGACCATGCAGGGATTTGAAAGCAAGAGAATTTTAAAATCGGTATGTTTTGGAATCTTTCTGTGCGCTAGCTTACCCCGAGTGGGGTCAAATGCTAACCCATAATCCTCAGGGAGAGGGGCAGAGGGAATGAAATGACTTTAGTTTTGCCAAACTGGGCGCACAGAATCACTGAGCAACTTGACATAACGAGATGGTCAAGTTGCGAGAGAACATCAGGGGTGGAAGTGAATGCAAATATGTGCTGAGATCTTGCTCTTCACTTTCAGGGACAGGTACTGTTCGATAGCTGGAGCTCGCTCTTCTCTGGATCTCAAGCTCGCTTCAAACCCAACGCTCCCATCTATTCCTTTGACGGACGAGATGTGCTTCAAGACCATGCCTGGTATGTGGATAGAGCCTTTGGCTATGTATCACTGTTAAGTGGCAAAATGGTGTGAGGGGCTACACAGTGGCGTAAGGGAAGGACAAGGAATACCGAACCATGGGGGGGGGGGGTATATATTAGGTGTGGGGTGGGGGGTGACCAGAAACTTGGACTTTATTGAGGGAGGGGGGTTGAATGAGGGCATTCCAGAGACATCTTGGAGGCTGAAACCATGACAACAATGATGGGCGGCAGTGAATGGGGTTACAGTGAGGTCAGAGACCAAAGAAGGACAGGTTATCCTTGCTGGGGAGGGTTACAGCAACAGTGCAGTGGTGAACGGTTTAGCTCGCAAAAGCAAAGCATCTTTCATGCCCTGGGGACATCCCAAAGTGCCTTCCAATGAAGTACACCTTGCGGCGTAGCCACTGTGGTAGCACTCTTGCCTTTGGGTCGGAAGGTTCCGGTTCAAGCCCCAAGCCAGAGACTTGAGTACGAAAACCAAGCAAGGCTCTTCTTCAACCCAGGATTGGCCTTAGGACACTGGGGCGAGAAGACCCATGCTCTTCAGAAAGAGTGCCGTTCTTTCTATGGCACTGCATTCTATTCCCCCAAGCATCGTATATGTCCACCTAGGGGGAAAAGGCTCGGTTTGGCGTCTCAGCCGAAAGATGGCACCTCCGACAGTGCAGCACTCCATCAGTCCTGCACTGGGGAACGTCAGCCTAGATTTTATGCCCAAGCTTCTGACGTGGGACTTGAACCACCAACATCCTAACAGAGGTGGACTTGCTACCCAGTGAGCCATGGTACACCAAAGATTCTCACTTTTTTATTCTTTCGTGGGACGTGGGCGTCGCTGGCTAGGCCAGCATTTATTGCCTGTCCCTAATTGCCCTTGAGGAGGTAATTTCAGAGGACAATTAAGAATTAAGAAGGCCAGACCAGGTAAGGACAGCAGGTTTCCCTCCCTAAAGGGCATTAGTGAACCAGATGGGTTTTTAATAATAATCGGCGATGGTTTCACGGTCAACACTGGACCTTTAATTCCAGATTTTTATTGGATTCAAATTCCACCATCTGCCGTGGTGGGATTCGAACCCGGGTCCCCAGAGGATTACCCTGGGTCTCTGGATTACTAGCCCAGTGGCAGTACCGCTGCGCCACAACCTCCCCTTGAGGCCATTTGATCGACTGACTCTCCTGCCTTACTTTCCCCGCCTCCCAACACCCCCCCACCCCCCCACCCGTCTCCCTCCCACCCCAAATCCCCTAGGCCCGAGAAGTTCATCTGGCACGGGTCGGACTCCAAAGGACGCCGTCTGTCGGAGAACTACTGCGAGGCCTGGAGGGAAGCTCGGTCCGACATGACAGGCATGGCCTCCTCCCTGCTGAGCGGCCAGCTCCTCGAGCAGAGGCCCAGCCGGTGCTCCAGCTCCTTCATCATCCTGTGCATCGAGAACAGCTACCTGCCCCACGCTCGGAAATAAGCGGCCGCTCTCGCCGCACCTCCCTTCCGCGGAAAGCGCGGCTCCCCTGCTGACGGAAGCGAATTTTCTGTACAGTTGTAATTTTTCTCCGAAACAATTTAAGAAGAGAACGTGGAAGTGAAGAAAAGGCCAAAGAGATCGGGTTTTCCGGCGAATAAACGAGTGAATGTCGCTCATGGCGATGTCCCAGCATTCACTGGGAGGATCCTCGGAAGCTCCTCAGATAACACAGATCTCCGTTGTGTACATGTAACGATTAATATTTGTATATGGAATGTTTGTGCGCGCAAATGTATTTTTTTGTATTTTCTACTTCTGAAAATTAACCTTGTTTCAACCTGTGTAATTTACTCCTGATTTTCCGGTAGTGTCGTCCGAAAGTATTTTTTACCAAATACAAAATGTGCTTTCTTTTTCCCTCCCAAAATTGCAAGTCAATTTCCACGGGCTGATTCAGGATACTTTTTTTTTTAGAATAATTGGTTGAAAATCGCAATCGCAAATGGTCATGTCCCGCTTTTTTTGCTTCATACCCGCACACAGACGGATGGCTTGAGAGGGGTGGGGGGGTGGGGGGGGGGGGGGGGGGGGGAGGTGGGGGGGGAGGGGGGGTTGGGGGGGCTCGCTTTCCCGTTTGGGCCGAGCTGCTTGTCCTCGGTTCCCACACGCCCTGAAGCTGCCCCATTGTCCGGGGTGGGGTGGGGGTAGGGACACGGTGCATCTGTGTGGCCTTTTGCCGGAAATGGTTTGTTCCCTCTGCCGATGTCCAGAGAGAGAGAGGCGAAAATGCCTTGAAGGCGGTGTTTTTGTGGGCTGAAAGCCGTCACGTGCCTAGCCCCCCCCACTCCCGTCCCCACCCCCATTTTGAAAATTCATCCACGTGTGAGGAATCGGAGGAGCTCACGCATTTGGAGGAGCTTCGCCAGTCCTTGGACCGGCCTGGTAGCAGGGGGCAGTATCGAAGGCTCCGACTTGGCTCGATCAATCCCCCCCAGCCTCTGGCATTGAGGGAGCGCTGGCAGCTGGGAGGGATGAGGGATGCTGCAGTTAATTGTTTCTGGGGTGGAAAGGAGATGAAATCAATATGGGCAGGGGGTGGGGTGCCCAATGCTTGAAGATTACCAGAGGAGAGGGACAGGACAGTGATCATAAAAAGACAGAAGAGGAAGTTCATTCAGACTTGCTCACCTTGTCCATTCAGAAAGGTGTCAAGAGTCTCCAGCAGACACCACCCACCAGGAAATTAGGCCTTAAATCAAGGAAATTTGAGACTTACTCATCACAGCACATACTTGCATGCAATGAAGCCTTGGAGGCTACATCTAAAGGCTTAAATCTATGTTGCAACGCATAGATGAATGTTTTAAATTACCGTTACAAGTAGATCTCACTGTTACGATGTTGGGCTCATCCACTAAGGACATAACAACCCTTCTTTAAAAATAACTTCCAGGCACCGCAAAGCACGGCTTTCGAAGCAATGTGCCCGAATAGGACTCATTTTTCTAGATTTTAAGGGATGGGTTGCCAGAAGTCGCACCTGGGACTGACATCCCTGCTCGGAATGACCCCTGGGGTTTCTCAATGACAACCTTTTACGAGATCGATTCCACGTGATTGTGGTAAAAGGCGCAGTGTGTGCAAGGAAAAGGCCAAATTCCTGAGAGGAGACTAGGCTGAAGAGACAATTAATTCATAGAAAGTTACAGCACAGAGAGAGACCTTTCGGCCCCACTGTGTCTTTGCTTGCCCGAATCCTGACAACTCTCCCCCTCCCCGCCCCGCATTTCTCTGCATCTCTCCTCTAGATATTTTTCCAATGAATTTGAATTTATGATCCTTTTGTAAAGGTGAAAGATTTGTGAAGGAATATTCTAATTTTATTATCCTCAACACCTAGAACACTTCAATTAGCCTATGTTTAGTCCATTTTCTGTGTGTGTTTTTCATGAATGGATGGATGATATTTGAGAGTTTAAAACACGTCACCCGGAAATAATGCCCAAAGTTTTGCTAAAACAGGAACACAGAGTCATAGTCACAGAGTTATACATCACAGAAACAGGCCCTTCAGCCCATCGTGTCCATGCTGGCCATCAAGCGCCTATCCATTCTAATCCCATTTTCCAGCACTTGGCCTATAGCCCTGTATGCTATGGCGTTTCAAGCGCTCATCAAAATGCTTCTTAAATGTTGTGAGGGTTCCTGCCTCTCCCACCCCCTCAGGCAGTGGGTTCCAGGTTCCAACCACCCTCTGGGTGAAAAAATTTTTTCCGACTGCCAAACTAGTTGGCCAGTACCGCACTGAAGCAGCAGAACTCTCTAGAGGCTTGTCGAAGTTTATGGTTTTGAGGAATCGCTCCATAGATTCCAAAGATGTTTAAGCTGGGGACTGTTGTCGGTGCTGACCCTGGCGGGTGAACTACATCTCATTCTGACTGGGTTAATTAAAAGGCTTGCAACTTCTGAAAGCCAGAATACAGTCGCGAGACAGCGAGGGTACAGTGGTGTAGTGATTGTTACTCGACTAGCAATCCAGATGCCTGATCTAATAACCCAGAGAACAGTCGTTCATATCTAACCGTGGCAGTGTGAGAACTTGAAACCAGTTTTAAAAAAAAAAAATTCTGGAATCTTGAAGTACAAAGTTAATCTTTTTTTTTCTCTCTCAAGAAAAGAATGCATGATCAAATACTTTCCTCAGAAAGGTTTAAACCACTCGGGGAACAAGGTGGAGTCTTCCTCGTTTGGTTTTGCCAGTCCTGGTCAGGTTGCTCCCGACATATCGCGTCGTTTTACCAGGTGACTTGTGCACTTGGAGAGTCCGGTTGGCTGCCAGCCAATTAATCAGGAGGATCCGAAATGTGAAGTCCCCATGCTCGCTGATGCCTTGGGTCAATCGTTGGCTTGCTTCTTCATTGGGCCCGTTCCTAGAGGTTTTGCCACATGACATATTGCCTCCAAGCGCTCTGACCCCCACACTCCTGCCATTGACCACCCGACGTGTCTATTGTCATAGCTCCCCGCCCTCCTAGACCAGTCAGAAAGCGTGCAGATTCTTCAACACCCTATTGGATGATTCTTTGCTGTCGGTCAACAGCTCTTTTTTTATCCCCCCCTCACAGACGATAATTTTAAAACAAAAGCATTCACGGAATTAAAAAAATATCGATAATGTTCCTCCTGGGTTGCCCACAGCAATGCCTTTAGCTCCTGAAGACTCCACAACAACCGTCCTATCCAATAGGAGCATGAGGCAGTCAACCAGATGGTCGGGTGGGTGCGTTTGCTCAACTCCCTCTCTAACAGAGTCTGGTTACGTTCCTGTTCCAATGTGTACAAAACAGTAACAGTTAAATCATTGAATGTTCGCTGATGCGTGTGTGTGTGTGTGCGTGTGTGTGTGTGTTAGGTGAATGAATTACATTTTGGCACAAGGCAAGTAAAAACTCCCAGCAGAAAATTGACAAATTTGAAGCTTGTTCCTTGCAATTTAAGCAATTTTTCAAAACTGCCCCGGTATTCTACCTCCGTCCACTTGGTACCGATCCCTCTTAAAGCCCTGTAACCATAAACACGCTAGCTATTCACCTAAGGTCATGGTGGGGGGGGGGGTGCGCATGGTTAGCATTCTAGCTGATTTGGCAAAGTGAAAGGTGCCACTGTTCATGTCTGCACTGAATGCAACATTTAATCTCTCGAGTGTATGCACTGTGTTCTGTGTCAAAAACCAATCCTTTTACTAGTCATAAAGACGCTACGATTAAAACCTGTGAATGAGAGCAAGCACATTCTGTGGCTTTCTGTAACCTTGCTGCTCTGTAAACCCTTCTTACAAAGTACTGAATAAAGATTATAAAAGTCCTCTTTTAAATCTTATCTCTCGCTTGTTTTATTTTGGGAGCAAGTATTTGATACCAGCAACTCGGCCCACTTGATTCTTTTTGTTTGTAATTACTGCTGCTTTAGCAAACAAACGCCTTTCTTTGCAAGCTTCAATTGAATATCTGTGTTTGTAACAATGATGTGTGTGTTTCTTTAAAAGAATATTTTATCCCCCTCCTTCCTCAGCATCCTATCATTTGGCATTCCCACTGATACTCCCGATGCAGCGCTGAGGGGGTGCTGCACTGTCGGAGGCACTCCCTTTCCGATGAGACACACAGCCCCAGGTCCTTTCTCGGGTAGATGTAAGAGATCCAGTATTTCGAAGAAAGCCAGGGACCATCTCCAGTGTTTACCCCACAAACAACGTCCCCAAAGCAGATTCTGTGATATATATTTATAATTGCATCCAGTTCTGATCCCCACATGTTAAGAAGGATGTGAGGGTCCTTGACATTTACCAGAATGGCCCCAGGGATGAGGGATTTTAGCTGTAAGATGAGGTCGAAGAAGCTGGGGTTGTTCTCCTTGGAGTAAAGGAGGTTGAAGGGAGATTTGATAGAGGGGTACAAGATTCTGACAGGTTTGGATAAAGCAGATTAAGAAAAGCTGTTCCCATTGCCTGATGGTACAAGAACTGGGGGGTCACAGATTTAAGCTTTTAGGCCAGAGATGCAAGGGAGGGGGGTGTGAGGAAGAACTCTTTTACATAGCGAGGGGTAGTGACCTGGAACTCGCTGCCCACGAAGCAGAGATGATCAATGATTTCAAAAGGAAATCAGATGGGGACTTGAGGGAAATAAACTTGCAGGGCTAGGGGGATAGAGCGGGGGAATGGGGCTGACTGGATTGACCCAGGGAGAGCTGGTGTGGAGTCAATGGGCCAAATGGCCTCCTTCTGTTCTATTAAGACTCTAAATAATGCCACTCCTGTGGGGAAACACGAAAGCCAGTTAACATGCAGCCAAGGGCCGAAAAGCAGCAGATAATCTGCTGTGAGTGATATTCCCCGAGGGATAAATATTCGCCAGAGAACTGGGAGACAGTTCCCTTTCTCTAAGGGAAATTATTAGTCCTGACAGCTGAAGCCAGTTTAGCATTTGCAGAGAAAGGCCCTTTGACAAATAGGACATCCAACTCAAAACATCTGCCCCAAGAATGATTCACAAGCCAGCTCTTTGTTGTATTATATCACCGCAAAATCCTCCTACCATCACACTCATTTTACACTAACTTCAACATGCATCAAAATACACACTGCTGCCTTCACATGGCAGTCCCTTCACTGCACTGTTAGCAGCTGCAGCAATCAAAGGAAAACCAATGAATTTTCCCTCACACTGTATCTCCTCACAGAGCCGGCACTCGGCAAAAGTATACTTCTGAAGCCCAGCCGCTGTCGCTAAGACGATGCCCATTTTCACACAATGCTGTCTTACCCGCAGCCAATGAATAAAGGGATTTTTGGGTCGTCTGTTTTAGTACAGTTGGTTGAGGGAGTGCTGTTGGCCAGGAGATCTCCCCGCTTTTCTTTGAATGGGTCATGATACAGAAGGGAGGTAAACTGTAGACAAGAAGATAATGTTATGCCAGAATTTAACAATTGACAGTTTCCTGATATAGGAGTTGGGTCGGGGGTCGGGGGGGGGGGGTGGGGGGTCGGGGGGGGGGTGTGGGGGGGTGGCGGTGGGGGGTCTCATCCCTGGTCACTTTTTTTATTCATTCATGGGATATGGGCTTCATTGGCTGGGTCAGCATTCAATGCCCATCCCCAATTGCCCCATGAAAAGGTGGTGGTGAGCTTCTTTCTTAAACTGCTGCAGTCCATGTGATGTTAGGAAGGGAGTTCCAGGATTTTGATCCAGTGACAGTGAAGGGACAGCAATATATTTCCAAGTCAGGATGGTGAGTGGCTTGGAGGGGAACTTACAGGTGGTGGTGTTCCCATGCATCTGTTGCCCTTGTCCTTCTAGATGGTAGAGGTCATGGGTTTGGAAGGGGCTGTCGAAGGAGCCTTAGTGAGTTCCTGCCGTGCATCTTGTAGATAGTACACACTGCTGCCACCATGTGTTAGTTGTGGAGGGAGTGAATGGCTAAGCTGGTGGATGGGGTGCCAATCAAGTGGACTGCTTTATACTGGATGGTGTCGAGCTTCTTGAGTGTTGTGGGAGCTGCACTCATCCAGGCAAGCAGGGAGTATTCCATCACAATCCTGACTTGTGCCTCGTAGATGGTGGACAGGCTTTGGGGAGTCAAGAGCTGAATTACTTCCAGAATTCCCAGCCTCTTTTAGCTACAGTATTTATATGGCTAGCCCAGTTCAGTTTCTGGTTAATAGTAACCCCCCAGGCTGTTAATAGCAGGGGATTCAGCAGTAGTAATGCCATTGAATGTCAAGTGGAGATGGTTATATTCTCTCTTTTGGAGATGGTCATTGCCTGGCACTTGTGTGGCATGAATGTTACTTGCCATTTGTCAGCTCAAGCCTGAATGTTGTCCAGGTCTTGCTGCATATGGACATGGACTGCTTGAGTATCTGAGGAGTCATGATTAATGCTGAACATTGGGCGATCATCAGCAAACATCCCCACTCCTGACTTGCTGATGGAGGGAAGACCATTGATGAAGCAGCTGAAGATGGTTGGGCCAGGACACTACCTTGAGGAACTCCTGCAGTGATGTCACTAACCAGATCCCAGTGGTAACTGAATGTGGCCTATGGCTGAAGATAGGGTAGATTCCATTATTTTGTCCCCCAGCCCTATAATCTAGATTTCTATGCCAGGATGGAATAGTAAGCACCATACGGCAGTCAGTACTGTTAGAGAAAAACGTAATCAACCCACAGCACAGCAGGTTACTAGAGGAAAAGGCCACACTTTAATTTAGCACTTTATATATACAATGATCATTGGGAGCAGGTCCAGAAAGATCTGCCCGCCGATCTGCATTTAGAAGCTTCCTTTATACAGTGAAACAACAAAGTGTACGAGATGATGTCAGAGTAGCAACAATCATGTGTCAATCGGTCAGTTAGATATTGTTGAAGGTCATCACATTTCACAATGGGTTAAGTACTTGACAAGCTTAAGCAATTACATCAAGTGCAAGACAGGACTGTTTTACAATGTCATGTTACCTCCAATTAGACCACAATCAACAGTCTACAAGACATAGGTTAGGGAAGTTACAAAAAACAGAATGGCAATTAAAAACAAATTGGCCACCATACTTATACAACTAATCATGCACAAAGTTCATTTGATTTTGGCTCCAAACCAAGAATACTTTGTTTTCACACAAATTTTACAATTTATTACTTAGTGACAGAGAGAAACACTTCATTGTTCAATTCAACCTTTACCTGCTCGTACATAAGGTACAAGTTAAACACTTTCAGGATGTTAATATTTATGACTTGCTCCTGTTTGTCTGCTGTTGGGTAGAGGCAGGCTGTGAGATAACCTGGCTATTTTCTTAGCTTATTTCCTTATTTCTTATCCATCAATATTTTCTTTCTCAGTACATTGGTATATAGGAACAGGAGGAGCCCGTTCAGCCCCTCGAGCCTGTTCTACCATTCAGTGATTCAATCCTGGTGATCTGAAACCCAACTTCATCAAATGCATGGTCAAAGAGGTATGTTTAATGGAAACCCCTGAAGACCTAAAAGCATTGCAGGATAGAGGAAGGATATAGGGAGGGAGTTTGAGATGGTTCAAAGCTCTTCCCCCAATACTGTCCTCACACAACAATAATGGTGCAAGAGAGCGAGGGAAGGATAGACAGATACAGTTTGAGATGTAGTGACCCACTAACAGCAATGTGATAGTGACCAGATAATCTGTACGAATGTTAAGGGTTAAGTATCAGCCAGAACACCAGAGAGAACCCACTGCTCTTCTTCAAATGGAGCTGAGGGATCTCTCACGTCCACCTTAGTTTAACGCCTCATTCAAAAGTGGCACCTCCGACTGTGTGGCACTTGCTCAGCACCACACCTTGGGAGCGCCAGCCTGGATGGTGCGCTCGAGCACCGAACCCGAGGAAGTCAAAAAGAGGTAAGAGCCCTAGCCGCTGAGCTATCACTGGCACCATGTTTGATATCCTGTTAGCACCCAAGGCCAGGCTCACTGGTGAAGGTGGGTCATGCGCGGAAAGAGGGCTGCAGACACCTCTAGAACTGACCCACAAGAAGAGACCGCGCAGGTGGTGGGCGAGAACACGGGGGAGATAAAAATGTATTGTTTGGCTCAATATCGGTGCCTGTTGAAAGCTGGAGGTACCTGCAGGTGGCACTGTGACCCAGGCCAGGGCTGCTGAATGGAATATAAGGGCCCCCCGAAAGGCAAGAAGACTGCAGCCCCCACCCCAGTTTCATAAGGCACCAACATGGTCGGGATGATCCGCCGTGGGGTGGCGTTGGGGGGGTGGTGCGGGGGATGGGTTTATAATGATGTCCGGGCGTACCTAACGAGGCCCCTGACACCCAACGGTGGGAAACGTGGCCCTGCCGTCAATGGGCTGCGCGGGCGGTTGCCAACCGCTTTCACCAGGCCGCGACACACCAGCCTTCTCGCTGCAACGCCCGCCGGACGCCAGCGGGCGCGGACAAGTCCAGCCCCGCCCTATCAGCTGGGCTGACCAAAAAAGCTCGGTGAAAGAGGTGAGTTTTAAGGAGTGTCTCGGGTGAAGTAGAAATACGGGGAAGGAGGTTGACGGGGCTGATTCCGGCCACGAAGGGGGCGTCCCTTAAGAGGAAAGGTTGAGCAGGTTTGGGCTCACTGGGGTTTAGAGGCAATCTTGTGGAGACGCGTAAGATCCTGAGGGAGCTTTGACTGGGCAGATGTTAAAAGGATGTTTCTCTCCTGCGGGGGACACGAGAACCCGGTGTGGAGTGGGGGGGATTGGACCGTTGAAAAATTAGGGGTCTCCCATTTAAGGCAAGCGATGAGGAGAAATTCTTTTCTCTCAGAGGGTGGTAAGTCTGTGGAATTCTCCACCCCAGAGCGCAGCGGAGGCTGGGCCACTGAATATGTTCAAGGCCGAGTTAGGCAGTTTTCTTTGATCGACAGGGGGAGTCGAGGGTTATTTGGGGGGCGAGACAGGAAAGTGGAGCTGTGGCTACGAGCGGATCGGCCATGGTCTTATCGAGTGGCGGAGCAGGCGCGAGGGGCTGAATGGCCCCCTCCAGCTCCTAAATCCTTATGTTCTTGTGAGGCAGAGAGATTTACGAAGGGAGTTCCAGAGAATAGTGCTGAGATAGTTGAAGGCACGGCCCCAGTGATGTGATGGCACAAACAGCGGGTGTGCCTGCAGGCCAGAGCGAGAGGGTTGGAGAGTGCCGGGGTGTTGTAAGTGCTGGAGGAGGTGACAGAGGTAGGAGGAGAGGGGTGAGGTCATAGAGGGATTTAAGCACAAAGGCCTGGATTTTCATCAGGAAACTTCCCATCACAGCTACAACACTGGCATCTACCCAGCGATGTGGAAAATTGCCCGGGTATGTCCTGTATACAAAAAGCAGAATACTTCCAACCTGGCCAATTACCGCCCCATCAGTCAGTAAAGTGATGGAAGGGGTCATTAACAGTGCTAACAAACGGCACTTGCTTAGCAATAAGCAGGTCACTGATGCTCTGTTTAGGTTTGGCCAGGGTCACTCAGCTCCTGATCTCATTTTAGCCTTGGTTCAAACATGGACAAAAGAGCTGAACTCCTGAGGTGAGGTGAGAGTGACTGCCCTTGACATCAAGGCAGCATTTGACAGAGTGTAACATCAAGGAGCCCTAGCAAAACTGGAGTCAGTGGGAATCAGGGGGAAAACACTCCACTGGTTGGAGTCATACCGAGCACAAAGGAAAATGGTTGTGATTGGTGGAGGTCAATTACCTCAGTTCCAGGGCATCACTGCAGGAGTTCCTCAGGGTAGTGTCCTAGGTCCAACCATCTTCAGCTGCTTCATCAATGACCTTCCTTCCATCATAAGGTCAGAAGTAGAGATGTTCGCTGATGATTGCACAATGTTCGACACCATTCGTGACTCCTCAGATGCTGAATCAGTCCATGTCCAAATACAGCAAGACCTGGACAATACCCAGGCTTGGGCTGACAAGTGGCAAGTAACATTCGCACCACACAAGTGCCAGGCGATGGCCATCTCCAACAAGAGAGAATCTAACCATTGCCCCTTGACATTCAGTGGCATTACCATCACTGAATCCCCTTTCAATATCTTGGGGGTTACTATTGACCAGAAACTGAACTGGACTAGCCATGTAAATATTGTGGCTACTAGGTCAGCCCAGAGGCTAGGATTCCTTTGGTGAGTAACTCATCTCTTGACTCCCCAAAGCCTGTCCACTATCTACAAGGCACAAGTCAGGAGTGTGATGGAATACTCTCCACTTGCCTGGATGAGTGCAGCTCCCACAACACTCAAGGACCTCAACACCATCCAGGACAAAGCAACCCATTTGAGTGGCACCCCATCCAGAAACATTCACTCCCTCCACCATCGACACACAGTAGCAACAGTGTGTACCATCTACAACATACACTGCAGAAACTCACCAAGGCTCCTTAGGCAGCACCTTCCAAACCCATCAGCTCTACCATCTGGAAGGACAAGGGCAGCAGATACATGAGAACACCACCCCCTGCAAGCTCCCCTCCAAGTGACTCACCATCTTGAATGGGAAATATACTGCCATTCTGTCACTGTTGCTGGGTCAAAATCCTGGAACTCCCTCCCTAACAGCACTGTGGATGTGCCTATGCCACAGGGATTGCAGCAGTTCAAGGAGGAAGCTCACTGCCACCTTCTTAATGGCAATTATGGATTGGCACTAAATACTGGGTCTGGCCAGTGACACCCACATCCCATAAATGAATAAAAAAACTAGGCTTGGCTGAGCCAAACATCAATTAGCCTGTTGAAACAGCTGAGCCCCAGTGAAAACATTGCTTGATTGACAGCTCTGGCTGTCTGATCTCTGCTGTCAATTTCATGATGTTTATTTACACAAGATTAAGTGGTTTCACATGTCTGCAGTTTCAGCTGTTGACACTTTAAAGGGTCTGGATGATTGGCACTTTTATTGTCCTGTAGTAAAAGGACATTTTTAACATAGAGGAAAGCTACGAATGAATGACTTACACACCCTACAGTCACTGTAGGGTTCATTAGTTCTACACAATGTATAGTGGATCAATGGGAATGGAATTGCAATAGCTTTGCATGGGGCATGAGGGGACGTGGGGGGTCAATGGAGGCTGGATGAGGGGTCATTGCTTGGCATAGGGGGCATGAGGGGTGGGTGGAGGACCATAGCTTGACATGGGGTGGGTTGAGGGGGCATGAGGAGGACATTTTGAGCTTACCTTTTAAAAGATCCCCTCATGAAGCCTATGGTTGACGACTCCACTGAAGAGCTGTGAACCAGCGCGCTTTGGAAAGTTGGCCTGAGTCCATGAAAATTGTGGAGGACTGGGGCATGCCTATCCTAGTCAGTGGGGTGCTGGGTTTTGACCTGAACCAGCCTACACCTATCAGAGGCACTCCTGAAAATCAGACAGCCCGGGAATGGGGGTCGGGAATCCCGGGATCGGAACTTGCTCGCCATTTGTAAAGACCCCGGGTCATTCCGACTCAGCGAAAATCCAGGCCGGGGATGTGAATTGACAAATTGGAGGTATAGCTGGAAGCAGAGCCAATGTAGATCAGCGAACACAGGGCGATGGATGAACAGGACTCGATGCTGCATACAGGAGGCAGAGACTTGGGTGAGCTCAAGTTTATGGAGGGATGAGGTAGAGAGGTCAGAGAGGATAGACTTGTCAGGTCTCGAGATAATGGATGCATGAATGAAGGCTTCAGCAGCGGATGAGCTGAGTCATGGGCAAAGGGTGGGCGACATTACTGAGGTGGAAGTAGCCGATCTCGGTGAAGGGGAGGATATAGAGTTTGGAGCTCATCTCAGAATCACAGAGTTTTAACGGCACCCAAGGAGGCCATTCGGCCCACCATGTCTGCACCAGCTCTCCCAAAGAGCATTATGACCTCGTGCCATTGCCCCGCCTTTTCCCCGTACCCCTGCTCATTGTTTCTATTTAAACAATCCTCTAATGCCCTCTTGAAGGCCTCGATTGAACCTGCCTCCACCACACTCCCAGGCAGTGCATTCATTGTGTGAAAAAGTTTTTTCTCGTGTCGCGTTTGCTTCTTTTGCAAATCACTTTAAATCTGTGCCCTCTCGTTCTTGATCCTTTTATGAGTGGGAACAGCTTCTCCCTATCTACTCTGTCCAGCCCCCTCATGATTTTGAACATCTCTATCAGATCTCCTCTTAGCCTGCTTCTCTCCAAGGAGAACAGTCCCAACCTCTCCAATCTTTCCTCATAGCTGAAGTTTCTCAATCCTGGAACCTTTCTTGTAAACCTCTTCCGCACTCTCTCCAACGTGTCCACATCCTTCCTATAATATGGTGCCCAGAACTGTGCACTATATTCCACCTTTGTGCACACAAAGACTTCAAGGTTGCAAACTTTCCAGTTCAGTGCGGGCAGAGGGATGGAGTTGGAGGCTAGGGAATGGAGATTGTGGCAATTTCCGAAGACAATGGCTTCAGCCTTCCCAATCTTTGGTTAAAGGGAATTTCTGCTCGCCTGTTACTCAATGTCAAACAAGCAAGAGAAAACAAGCTGTGGAAATGGAGGGGGGTCAAGAAAGCCCCAGAAAGGTTGAATTTCTGCCTCACAATCCTTTGTCGATGTGACAGATGTTTGACAATTCCCGGTTCCTACAGCACCAACGGTGCAGTTCTATGGTGACGATCCCACACGAGCACATGAAGTAGGAGCAGGAGTAGGCCATTCGGCCCCTCAAGCCTGCTCCGCCACTCAACAAGGTCTTGGCTGATCCGTTTGTAATTTCACAAATCAAATGCGTTAACGATTATTTTTGCAAAGAATAAATAGAAATGAGTATGAGGTGCAGGATGTCAGGCGCTGGAGAATAGACCAATTTCTTTCACTCCTCCATTTTTTTACTTCATTAATAGGATGTGGGCATCGTTGGCAAGGTCAGCAGCTTGTTACCCATCCCTAATTGCCCTTGAGCTGAGTAACTTGCTCGGCCATTTCAGAGGGCAGTTAAGAGTCAGCCACATTGCTGTGGGTCTGGCCAGACCAGGTAAGGATGGCAGATTTCCTTCCCTAAAGGGGCATTAGTGACCCAGATGGGTTTTTACAACAATCGATGATAGTTTCATGGTCACTATTACTGAGACTAGCTTTATATTCCAGATTTTATTAATTGAATTTAAATTCCACTTGTTGCCACTGTGGGATTCTGAAACCCTGCCCCCAGAGCCTTAGCCTGGCTCCTCTGGGATGCTAGCCCAGTGACACTACCACGATACCACTGTCTCCCCAGCCACCACCCCCAACTCCGCTTTGCACCCGATCTGAGCATTGAACCGCCTCTCAGCCTTGCCCACTCCAAGGAGAACAACCCCAGCCTCAGCCTCTCCACACAGCTGAAGTTCCTCATCCCTGGTCCCATTCTAGTGAATCTCTTCTGCGCCCCCTCTAAGGCTTTGATGGGGTTTCCTAACGTGCAATGCCCAGAATTAGACACAATAATGAGGCCAAACCTGAAATTCTTAAAACATATGTCGTGCAAGAGTCCTTGCAGCCAACAGAGAGAGAGCGAGAGAGAGACCAGCAACTCAGGCCTAGATTCTAAGATTGTTCGATAAGGGGAAAAAAACCAACAATAAACCCCACCAAAATTATCAAGGTTGAAATCTTTCATACTTTATTTCAATATAAATCATTAATTACAAAGCAAAATGTAACATTGTGTAAAGTGAATGTGAAGAGAGCAAGAAAGTTTTAAAATGTCCCAAACCATTTCGGAATTGTGGTTTGGCTTAACTTTAAAAAAAAGGTAGTGTGTACACAAAATGTAATACTGCAAAACTGGCCTGTGGTAGTGTGCGATATGCAGAAATTGCCCCTCTTTAACAGTCATCCGAAGGGAGAGCAGGCAAGAGGGTTGCTGGGACAGCTTGGCTGAACACTTTCAGGTCAACTTTATTTCTGTATCTTTCCTCAATGCTCCTGTTAACCCGGGGTGGGGGGGCGGGGGGTTAACTACAGCATTGCGAGTAACGTGCAGGGAGATTTTAAGGGAGGGTGCTAAGCTGTGCGCCATACTCGCTGTTCCGGCATCTGACGGGAGCATTCTGGCTCCGCGTGAGTGTGCAAAATGGGTGCCAGTGAATCAGCGGAGGGGTTTTCTATCTTTCCAGTTTGTGGTTCCATTGAAAGAACATTGAGGGTAGAAATTTGGACTTTTGTCCCATTAGGACTGGATTGGAGCTGACTGAGTTCACTCTGGTGACTCAGTGCCTATCACTCTCACTTCTGGATTGGGAGGTAATGGTTCACATCCTGCTCCAGAGGCTTCAATAGTCTAATCCAGGCGGACACTCCAGTGCAGTAACTGCAGTGTCAGAGCTGTTGTCTTTTGGCTCAGCAGTTAAACCAAGGCCCTTGTCTTCTCTCTGACGTGGACATAGGAGAGCAGTGTTCTCCCTGGTACCCTGGCCAACATTTATCCCGCAGCTCGAATCACCAAAGCAGATTATCTGGCCGCACCGCATTGTCATTTGTGGGAGCTTGCTGTGTGCAAATTGGGTGCGGTGTTTCCTACAACACTGCAAAGGCACTTCATTGACTAGAAAGGAAATTGGGGGACCCCCCGGGGACACCCCACCCTCCCCCCTGAGCTCAGAAAAGGCACTATATAAATGCAAGTCTTTCTTCTCACAAATACCCGTTTATGAGTGGCTTGCAGATCATTTTGGGCAGGGAGGAGGGGAAGGGAGAGTGAGCGGAGAAGAGGAAAAGGAATGTCGTGACATTGCTTGCAAATGTGAGCAGCCTCACGAACCTTCAAAGCAGTCGTGTACTCAAAATCCAACAATGTTTTTCATCGGTACAGAGAGGACTGGGCTGTGTACCTCAACACCGTGCAGTCTGATCCAAAATTTTCTCAACAATTCCAGCAAATCCCATAACATACATTGAACTTTACAGATTTATTATGATACAAATGACAAAGAGATTTATTTACACAATACTGTAAAAAGTAATTGCACTTGTGTGTTATTTTTTTCTAAGTTATAAAACCAAGCTTTAAAAACTGTACAACTACAGTACCAGGATGAATAGAAATAGATAATGTCACGATGCTGGCTGTCTAATTCTTGACGGAACGAACTATGACTGTGCATAATAGAAAGATGATTGAGACGCTGCCCATGTAATAGAATGAGCATCATGTCACCATAACGCCTTATAGACGACCGTGGTTGTCATGGATTCGCTTACTGCTACCCACTGATATTGTTACAAAGCAGGAAACTAACTGCCCATCAGATAATAGAATGGGCACTGGACTACTGACCGATATAGAAAGGGCACTGGACCAGTGACTGATATAGAACGGGCACTGGACTACCGACCTAGCAAAAAGAATGGGCACTGGGACAGTGACCTTGCAAGAGATTGGGCACTGGACTCCTGACCTTGCAACAGAATGGAGACTGAGCCAGTGACCTTGCAAGAGATTGGGCACTGGACCACTGACCTTGCAACAGAATGGAGACTGAGACTGTGACATTGCAAGAGATTGGGCACTGGACCACTGACCTTGCAACAGAATGGAGACTGAGACGGTGACATTGCAAGAGAATGGGCACTGGGCCAGTGACCTTGCATTGGAATGGGCATTGTGCCAATGCCATTGCAACAGAATGGGCACTGGCCCAGTGACCAAGTAATAGAATGGGCTCCAGATCACAAACCACTGGAAGTGAAAGAATGATTTCTTTAAGAGTAAGCAGGCAACAGAATGCATTGGAGACCAGTTCACTAACTGGAGGCCAGTTCACTAACTGTGTGTTACTCTGTCATGTGACGCAATTCCACACCAGAAGAGGAATGCTGTAGAAACCAGTGCAGCGATTGTAAACCAGCTTCACTCTTGTTCAAGAAGAGCGTATCTGTCGCTACATTATTCACTTAACCAGAAAACGGATCTCCAGAGTGGAGGAGGCACAAGGCAACTTTAAAGAACTTGAGATGCAGCAACTGAGCTGTTCCCAGCTGTTGGGGAATTACATATATTACATAGAATCTACAGCACAGAAACAGGCCATTTGATTGGTCAGTACCAGTGCTATGTTGCACACAAGCCTCTTCCTGCACAATTCCATCTCACCCTATCCTCCTGTTCCTGTTATTCTCGTGTCCTTCATTAGCTTCCCCTTAAATGCATCCATGCTGCTTGTCTCAACTACTTCTTGTGGTGGCGAGTCCCACATTTTCATCATGGTTAGCTGTATGCTAATAGCACACAACTGTATTAAGTTTAAGCCAGACCCCAAAATGCTGGCAAGAGATAGAGACTGCTCAATTTCCCTAGCCACTCCATTGTAGGTCAGCTTGCATGATTAATATCGACAGCAATTTGAATCACTTACCACTGCATATAACACAACACTATAATCATTTAGAAAGATGGACAATGTCAGCTTATATATTGTGATGTCCAAAATGGTCAATGGTTCTGTACAGTTTCAGTATCAAACTAGAAGGGAGTGATTGTGGGGAAACCTAAAATGTGCAAATTTTGACAGCATTAAGGCTCTTAATGCTTCGGAGTTAGAAGATTGTGGAGTCAAGCCTCACACCGGACACACAATCTAGGCTGAGGCTCCAGTGTGGTACTGAAGGAGTGCTGCACGGTTGGAGGTGCTGCACCGGCTGGGGGAGATGTTAAATCGAGGCCCCGTCTGCTCCCTCTGGTGGACATAAATGATCCCATTATTTCGGAGAAGAGCAGGGGAGTTCTCCCCGGTGCCCTGGCCTATACTTATCCCTTGACCAACGTCACTATCGGGTTGCTGTTTGTGGGGGCTTGCTGTGCGCAATATGGCTGTCGCGTTTCCCACATCGCAGCAGTAATAGCGCTTTACAAAAAAGCGCTTAATTGGTTGGAAAACAGTCAGGGGTGTCCTGAGGTTGTGAAAGGCGTGACATAAACACAAGCTGTCTCACGTTTGAAAAGCAGACGTAACTGGGGTTGCCTGCCACATCCCTGACCCGGTGCTAGCCGCTGGGAGGACAGGGTGGGGGCCATGATGGGATGTTGCTCTGTGTAAAGACAGAGGTGTGGTCCGTGCAGGGAAGGCAATGGACAGCTGCTGCTTTAAGCCGTAATTCAGCACCTCCCATTGAAAAAAAACATTCTTGTATTTACACAACACTTTTCCCAACTTCAGGATGTCCCAAATAACACTTTACAGCCAAGGAGGCCCTCTTTTACACCTAGCCATTGCTGTAATGTAGGAAACTTGGCAGCCAATTTACACACAGCAAGCTCCCACAAATAACCATGCGATAATAAGCAGATAATCGGTTTCTGTAATGCTCCGTAATCATTGGTCAGAACACCGGGGGAGCTCTCCTGCTCTTCTTTGAGGTAGTATCACACATGGGATCTTTCCACCCATTGCTCAGCACGCATCAGCCTTGCCTCTGAGTCAAAAGTTATGGGTTCAAGTCCCTCTCCCGGGCTTGAGTGTAAAGCTTGAGGCAGACGCTTCAGTGCAGCGCTGAGGGAGTGCTGCCCTGTCGGAGGTGATGCCTCACCGATGAAACATTTTAACTGAGGCCCTGTCTGTCACTGCAGATGGATATTAAAAAAACATTCAATTGCATGCTTTCGAAGAAGAGTAGGGGAGTTCTCTCCAGTGCCCTGGCCAATATTTATCCCTCAACCAACATCGCTGAAGTCGATTATCTGGTCATTATCTCATTGCTGTTTGTGGGAGCTTGCTGTGCGCCAATTGACTGCTGCATTTTGTTTATTCACTCGTGGGATGTGAGTGTCACTGGCTGGGCCAGCATTTATTGCTCATCCCTACTTGCCCTTGAGAAGCTGCCTTCTGGAACCGCTGCAGTCCAAGTGGTGTAGGTACCCCCACAGTGCTGTTAGGGAGGGAGTTCCAGGATTTTGACCCATTTTCTACATTACAACAGTGACTACACTTCAAAACGTAAAGCACTTGGGACATCCTGAGGTCATGAAAAGCGTTTGAGAAATGTATGTCTTTCGTTAGTCCACCTGAAAGGGCCTCAGTTTAAATGAGCGTCGCTGGCTAGGCCAGCATTTATAGCCCATCCTTAATTGCCCTCATTCAGAGGGCTTTTAAGAGTCACCCACATGGCCGTGGGTCTGGAGTCACATGTAGGCGTAGGGCTTTAGTGAGCCAGATGGGATTTTACAACAATTAGCATTCGTCATCATCAGATTTTTATTGGAATTCAAATTCCACCATCTGCTGTGATGGGATTCAAACACAGGTCCCTAAGTCATTCACCTGGGTCTCTGGAATACTAAAGCCCAGTGACAATACCACTATGCCACCTCCTCCGCCAAACAGCACTGCAGCATTCCCTCAGTGCTGCGCTGGGCGCAGCAGTCTAGCTTTTGTGATGATGGTCTCCGGAGCGGGACTTGAGCCCACAGCCCTCTGGCTTGAGTGCTGTCCACTGAGCTCCGGCTGACATTTAATGCTGGCTGAGGGACTACGTGCTATCCCAAATCCAACACCCCAGGATTGCGATTGGGATCCGCTACCACATGCAGAAGTGGGAGAGGTTTGAAGACAAGAGATTCTGGGCAACAACCTAAAACAGACCAGATGTTCGATGGTCTTGGCACCGAGGTTTGCTGTTTATAGCACGTGCCTGTGGCAGGAATAGAACACATGTTAAAAGGCAGTGGTCTGGAAAGTGATGCGTATCCTGAGCAGTGATGCCATCAGCCTCAAACACCCACGAAGGAACTTCAGACCTCAGCAGGACACAGCCCAGTAACTCACTCACTCCCACACGCCAACCTCAATCCAAAATAAAAACCCACCCCCAACACTGCTCTATTCTGGTGTACCCATTACAAAAACAGACTCGAGGTTTCCTGCTGCACGCTTTAAATAAAGAAATCAGTTTCTGACATTGTTTTTCTTTTTGAAAAATCCCAGCTCCTGCCCAAAGTAATGTCACAAATAGTCACGGGTAGCGAGCTGAGGCCTGATGGGAACAGGCCGAGGCCTAGCATGGAGGCAGTCCTGCCATTCGATTAGATTGTGGCTGATCAGTATCTCAACTTCATCCAAAGGCTTCGTACCTTAAAACCTCACCAACAAAAATCTATCAATCTGTTTTGAAACGTTCAGTTGACTCATCTGCCCTTTCGGAGGGTGGGGTACCGTGTTTCACATTTCCCTTTCACTAGATTTCACTACCCTTTCTATGAAGTCTGCTTCCTGACATCGCTCACGAATGCCCTAGTTCTGAGTTCAATGTTCAGGCCAGTTTCTAGACCCCAGCACCCACACCCACCCAACCACCAGTGGAAATGGTTAAAAATCAGAGCTAGTATTAGTGACTAACTTATATTTGTGATTCCTAGTTTGGGATTCCCGCACAAGGAGCAGGAGCAGGAGAAGGACAACACAGACCATCGAGCCTGCTCCACCATTCAATACGATCATGGCTGATCCAGGGCTTCAACTCCATTTCCTTGCTGCTCCCCTGCATCCCTTAATTTCCTGAGAGACCAAAAACTTGTCTACCCCAGCCTTAAATGTACTCAATGCTGGAGCATCCACAAACCCCCCCTGGGGTAGACAATTCCAAGTATTCACAACCCTTTGAGTGAAGTAATTTTCCCCTCATCCCAGTCCTAAATGATCAGCCCCTTATCCCGAGGCAGTGTCCCTGTGTTTTAGACTCCCCGACCAGCGGAAACAATCTCCCGGTATCCACCCTATCAAGCCCCTTCAGAATTTTGTGGGTTTCAATGAGATCGCCTCTCATTCTTCTAAACGCCAGAGAATATGGACCCAATTCACTCAGCCTCTCGTCACAGGACAACCCCCTCGTCCCAGGGACCAGCTTAAAAATATCTTTTCTTTGTCTGCTCTGTCAGGTTTCTTCATAATGTTTTCTTAAAAGAACTCTCTCAGCCTTCTCTTTTCTTGGGTGGTAAACCCCAGCCCTGTCATCCTGCTAGCTATGCTCCCTCAGTTCTGGTATCATTCTTGCAAATCTGCATTGCAACTTCTCCAATGCCTCTCTGTCCTTCTGATAGTTTGGAGACCTGAATTGTGTGCAGTGTTCTAAGCTGACTGCGTACATCCCTCGCTCCGCCCCATCATGTCACAATGAGAAAGAATTCCAACTCTCTAAATAATATACCTAGTCATTAAATCGTAGCCTTGCACCATTTTGGTACCTCCAGGTTTGCTAAACCAGCAACCTGTACACTAAAACCTTAAAATTGTACAAATATTTCATTCAAACAAACATATATCTATATCGATATATGTATATATATTATATTTCTATGTATATATTCTAAGTAAGCACTGGAAATAATCTCTCAGTCTGGCAACCTTAACATTAGGACCTTGGTAAGGTTCTGTTACCTCTTTGCTTGCAGGAGGCAATGCACAACCGAAGGATAAATTTGAAGAGGGAGTCATTTCACTGCTTCACTGGCAAACTGAGCAAAAGAAAGCTGCTCGGTAGGGCTGAGCCTTTGCATTCAACGTGCAGTGAGTGGAGGGTTTCCAACTCCTCGGGACTGTCCTGGGCTCTCCCGTACTTCAAGGTGAATCGCTGCGAACAAACTAAGTGAAGAAAAATAATAGGGACAATTAAAAAAAAAGTGTTTTCCTTTCAATGCTTCTGAATATTTTAGTTCCGGATCTGGAGGTAGGCACAGTGAAGGGGGAGAGGTGCGATATTTTTTATTTACTCTTTCATGGGATGTGGGCATCGCTGGCAAGGCCAGCATTTGTTGCCCATCCCTAATTGCCCTTGAACTGAGTGGCTCGCTCGGCCATTTCAGAGGGCAATTATGAGTCAACCCCATTGCTGTGGGTCTGGAGTCACATGTAGGCCAGACCGGGTAAGGATGGAAGATTTCCTTCCCTAAAGGGACATTAGTGTCCCAGATGGGTTTTTACAACAATGGAAGATAGTTTCATGGTCACCATTACTGAGACTAGCTTTCGATTCCAGATTTTGTTTAAATTAATTAAATTTAAATTCACCAGTGGGATTCGAATACCCCCAGAGCCTGGCCTTCAGGATTACTCACCCAGCAACAGGTACCGCTATCCCAACTTGTTCCTCTATGAAGCCTCCGGGGACAGCCCAATCAGAGTTGGGAGCCCTAAGTGAGGCCTCAATGAAGCCTGGGACTGAATTAAAAAGCTGCTCTTGTAGCATGGCTTCAGGATGCAATCATTCCGGCCTAACACACAACCTGGACATTCTTCTGTCAACTAATAATCACCCGCGGCATCTGCCAAAGTGCGCACCGGCACCTGGCCTGCCTCTAGTGTCCAACCAGGCCGGACTATCTTCAAATCTTGGTACTGATCAGTTGAGTAGCAGTATTTACAGAACAGGTTTGACATGATCACATGGAGCACCAGGAATGGCGAAGAAATATCGTGAACCGAAGGTCTTTGGAATGGGTTTACTACGGAGCACGTAGAAATCTGCTTGGTGGGTCTCTGTAGTTCAACCTGCTCTTAAAGTGAGCGTGAGAAAATGGGGCCTCGTAATCAAGTTTAAATAATTCCTTCTAAATCAGCTCCTGGGGAGATCCGTACCTGATAGCAGACCCGTACCCATGAGGGTGGCACGTGGCTAAACTGTCATCAGCGGGCTCCAGTGGGTTGCCAACCTTCCAGGGTTGCCCTGGGCTCTCCAAGAATTGACGTTTAATCGGTTAGACACTGCCACAAGCAATTGAGAAGGAAAACTGGAAAACAATGGGTATTTTTTTTTTAAACCATAAAATCTCTTTCGTCTAATAGCCGTTGAAGTCTGGGAAATGTGGGGGAAGGGAAGGAACCGGGTAGGACGGTCGGACATAAGAGGTCGTGTGACTGAACCTCCCGGAATAGGTCCAACAGGAGTTGGCAACCCATATTTCATGGCGACACCATCATAGCAAAGTATTGCCTGCTGGGTCCTGAGACTCAGCCGGATCTTATGAGAAGAAGATTGTCCTTGTGTGATTATGGACTGTCCAATTACTGCAAAGCTTAGGGAAGGCCAATCTGATCTTCAGGAACATAAAAGGTGCCCCAGAGCCAGTTGCAAATCCCCGTGCAATCCGGTTTCAGTTTGCAAAATAAAAACATCGACACGTTTCGATGCTCCTTCTTCTTCAAAATAATCCCCGATTTCTGCCCCACTTTGATCCTGCATCTCACTCCTAACATTCCCTCAAACTTGACAGTCCTGAGTTTGATTCCCAATTTACGATGATGGCTCCCTGACTGGGGTCGCGAGGAGGTGCTTAATAATCAAAGTTGCTGAAGAAGCCCCAGCAAGTATCCTAATTTAAAAAAGCGGAGACATGATCTTGAGGCGCTCGTAGCATTGCTAACCAGTCTTCGTGACTGAAATTGGAACCCCTCACAACTATCGATCAAACCTCCAATGCTATCCGTTAAATATATGTTGAAAAAAATCTTTTTTAACACTATCATTGTTAGTCGATAAGTATAAAGCACTAAAATATGATCAAGCTACAGTCAATCAATTTGATCTTCATTCTTATCAGCCGTGTAAATTGAGCTAGTTAATGGGTGTGCATTCAAAGAGTTAGTCGTTTGGTAGTGTAGAAGTTGAGTATTGCTGAAAAAATAAACGCGCCTGTTGAAGCTTTTTGTCTTCCACTCATCAGGGCAGATGCAAGAATACCAAACTTCAGAGGGAACAACAATTTATACTGCATGAAGAAAGGGTGCTGATTGGTTGTCAAGTCAATTCTGGTGTGATGCCAGTTACATAGGGCATACGCCCCAATAACTGCACGTCCCTTCAGATGTTCGCAACAGGCAGAGAACTGACCATACTCAGCCCCTGCTTGCAAAACTCAGAACATAATGTCTAACATTAGATGTGATTCCGCTATTGGACAGCACTTGCTGAACAATCCCATCTGTGCTCAGAATTATACTAACAACCCATTTAAGATTGAGTCAGGCTCACAATGTAGCTCACTTATGTATGCTAGAAGCTACATATATTCATATGCAAGGACCTGTCCTCTGCAGGCAAAAGGAACATGCCCAGGCATTGCGCCTTTTTCGAATGAAACAAAAGCGTTGGGGACAAGAGCTCCCTGGTGCATTCTCCATGGCAATGCCTCAATCAATCAGAGTCATCTTGCCAACCAATCAATGCCCTTTACTCATGCAGTGTAAATTGTTGCTCCCTCTGAAATTTGACACTCTTGTGTCTTTCCTGATGAGTGCCAGACGAAATGCTTCGACAGCCTGTCTCTCTTCACGCTAATAACGTTGTGCTATGTTACAGTTGATGCCCTTTTCCATCTGCTTCCCTCTCCCATAATAATTGCGGCAGGAGTACAGGTTTGGAAAATTGGTCCATCACCATCTTTACCAGTCCTCTTTGGAACCCTCTGATGTAGGTTCTGTGCACCACAGCCCTAGTGTGTCATGGGGTAAGGCAGGTTGTGTCCTTTAATGGTGCTGAAGAACATTAGGCCCGAAAATGATGGCCAGTGTCTTTGTGATCACTGTGCTGAGGGCAATATCGTCTGCCTCCCAAAACGCAGATACCGCTCAGTCAAGTCAACGGCAATCGAACGATCACGCAGAGGGGCTGGTGTTGAGAAGGCATGCTGGTGATACTGTGAGTTAAATACAAGGATAAACCATCCTGTTTTCCAAGTTAAAGTGCGTAATTTTGAAATGATTGGCATCTTATTTCATAGTCAAGTGGGTGGTAGTGTAGACTCTAAGTCTCTCCCCTAATTCCTAGGTATTCAAGTTGGCAGCGAAGGCACATTATATGGTTAACCGCAATCCGACACTGAGTATTCCCTAACTCATCTCAGTTTCTGCGGTCATGGTATATCTCTTGCCTTTGAAACCGCCCGTTAGCTGCCACCTTGGAGCTAAATGGGCAGCTGGCTGGTTCTGGCCGTTGCACACAACGCAGGAAACAATACTTGGCCAACCTGGGCATGCTGGGGGTGGGGGGAGGGGGGGGAGGGGCAAGGGCAGAAGTTGCAAAAGCCCCATGCCCATTTCTTTTGGCCCTCATGCTGTCGCGCCAGCTAGTCATACGGTCTCCGAGGCTGGCGAGCAGCTCCCTGCGGATAGGCCGAACTCACTGCTTAGCTTCCTTCCTGAGCCCGCCCAAAACCTGCGCTGCCAAGGAGGATGGGCTGCTTCGGCTTGCTGTGTCCTGCTAAGTCTCCTGTCACTGAAGAAGTGCCGACTGACTTGGTGTATAATCTACCTTGGCAATCGGCTGTACAACCGCGCCAGTCAAGCTTACAGGGACACTCTGTCTTTGGGATCATTCTGTGCACCTCAGAAGGGATTGGCACCAACCGGCACTCAGCGGGAAGGTCCCGCAATGCCAGAAATGTGGCCAATCTGTCGCCTAGCCGCAAACAAGGCTTTCACGCTTTCTACTTTAAATAAAACACCCAAAATGTTCTCACTCTCGGCCTCCTGTGAGATTGTTACCTTAAGGCACGAGAGGCAGCTTCCTCTTCCCCCCAACCCTGCCCCTCCCCTCCCCTCCCCACCCCCCCTCCCCCACCCACCACCATCCCCCCCCACCCCACCCCCTCAACAACCCCTCGCCGATGTCCATCTCCACCTCACGCCTTCGGGCAGGTCGTGTGGGCATGACTGCCGGCCCTGTCCATCTCCGTCACCGAGCAGGCGGCCTCCTCCTCCTTCTTCCGTGGGCCCCGGGCCTTCTTCTCTTCCTGGTGGTGCCTGGCAAAGACGTACAGCCCTCTCCCCAGGTACGTGGCTGCCAGCAGGGAGAAGTAGCCAATGTAGAAGTAGAACTGTAGCCGGGGGGCAACGGGGTGGGAGGTGAGGGGTGTTGGGGGGCGGGGGGCAGGGGGGGGGAGGTGGTGGATGGTGAGGGAGGTGCGAGAGGTAAAGAGAGGAAGAGTTAGTTACTGTCTACAACGGCAAGATGAGCAGAGGTCAGTCAGCGACAAGATTACAGGGACGAACAGGCCCATGCTAGATTACAAACAGGCCTAGATTTTTTTTTAAGCCAGTGGAAAATCAGGCCGACTCACACCCAAAACCATGAGCTAAATTTCCAGGACATCATATAATTAATAACAGTTCGCCTTAATCATTTCCCTTTGTGGCCTCTCGTCCTACTTTGGAAGAGCTTGTTGCCAACGCAGTGGAAAACCCAAGTGCCCATTAGACAGGGAGACCTGTCCATTCCGCTGCCCCCACACGCCCCACATAATAGACCAGGAAGCTTTGAGTTCAGGGTTGGGCTGTTACCACCCCCCCCCCGCACCATGTGCCAGCCATGGCTGGGTGGGTAGCACTCTCACTACTGAGGCAGAATGTTGAGTGTTCAAATCCCACGAGCCACGACCGATAACCTAGGCAGACGCTCCCAGTGCTGTACTGAGGGAGTGCTGCATTGTCAGATGAGATGTCAAACCGAGGCCCTCTGTCTGCCCTCTCAGGCCAGGGTAAAAGATCACCTGGCACTACTTCAAAGGGGTTCCGCCCCAGCCAATAACTACCCCTCAACTGACATCGCAAAAACAGATTGGTCATTATCACGGTGCTCTGTGTGGGAGCTTGCTGTGCACAAATTGAGTGCCACTTTTCCTACATTACAACACGGGCTACCCTTAAAAAAAAAGTACGTAATTGGTTGCAAAGTGCTTTGGGACCTCCTAAGACCATAGGAGGAGAAATAGGCCATTCGGCCCATCGAGTCTGCTCTGCCATTCAATGAGATCATGGCTGATCTGATAATCCTCAATCCGCTTTCCTGCCTTTTCCCCATAACCCTTGATTCCCTTACTGATTAAAAATCTGTCTACCTCAGCCTCGAATATTACTTATCGATGCAGCCTCTACAGCACCTCCGGGGTAAAGAATTCCACAGATTGACCTCCCTCTGAGAGAAGAAATTCCTCCTCAATTCTGTCTTAAATGGGCGACCCCCTTACTCTTGCTCTGAGGCGCTATAGGAGCGCAGGTCCTATTGGACCATCCTCTTGGGATAATGCAGGGACTAGCAGAATCCCACTGGGAATGAACATGGAGTCAGCGCCAGTGAGTGTTGCAAAGGTCTGCCAATCACACCCAGTGCTTTATTATACGTTGTCAAGCAAGCTCTGCTTTCAGTTTAACAATAATTAATTTTTTTTTAAATATATATATATTAAAAAAAATGTTTTTGCTCTTTGTGGTTTGTTGCGAAAACAAAATCCACACAACAAGGCCTGCTTTAACAGCTGTCATTAATACGCTGTTTCTCAATTAAGTCAACTGCAAGCAGATCCCCGGCTGGAAAGCATGAAGTTCTGGAATTCTCCGTTTGGCAGTTCCTTCTGACATTGTGGTTTTGGCCTTCCTCAGGGCACCATTCCTGCTCCATGAAGAGGTCGAAATAGCGGTCGCCATAATGAATATCAGAATTATGTAATGTCCTGTGTTTTCAAGACCACATTAAACCACTGGTACCTGGGCCTAATTCAGCTTCCTGTCAGCTTTAAGTGTACATAGAAAATGTGGCCATTATAACGAGGAGGTTGCTCAGCTTCCTGTGCTGTCAAGAAAACAATGTTTAAAAATAACAACACGGTTTGTCACTACAATTTAAGCCCTGCTCCATCAGCCTCAACCTGCACAATGCTTTTCAATAACAGCCAACTGCTAGGCCGAAAGCCTCAATCATTACTTATGAACACGTTTCGTCCATAAACAGGGTGCTAATGGTGACTGCACTGGTTCCCGTCAACCCTGGCTGTGTAATCTCCTCCGTTTCACCCGCATTCCCTCCTGCTCTCTTCTGACTGTCAGCCACGCATCTGCCGGTGGCTCTCGTCTGCGCCGAGTAGGCCATTCAGCCCGTCGAGCCCATTCCACCATTCAACTAGACCGCGGCTGACCTGTATCTTAACTCCACCGACCCGCCTTGATTCCGTAACCTTTAATGCCCTTACTCAACAAAAATCTATCCATCCCGGGTTTGAAGTTATAATTGGCCATCAGCCAATGTGTGGGGGTTGGGGGTTTGGGGGTGGGGAGGTGGGGGTGGGGAGAGAGTTCCAGATTTCCACTACCCTTTGTGTGAAGAAGTGCTTCCTGACATCGCCCCTGAACGGCCTGGCTCGAATTTTAAGATTGTGCCCCCACTTAAACTGGACTCCCCAACCCCGCAACATGAGAAAATAGCTTCTCTCGGTTAACCCTATTGGATCTTTTGCTGCAAAGAGAGTCCATTTTGCCAAAGTTTTTCGTCTTGCACTCATTAGGACAAATGCAAGAATGCCAAATTTCAAACGCTCACAACAATTTATACTGCAGGGGAAAGGGGCTGGGATTGGTTGGCAAGTCGGCTCTGATTGGCTGAGGTATTGCCATGGAGAAAGCAACAGGGGAAACTATAGGCTTGAACATGCTTGCGTCTTCTGCGAACTAACTAGGAGCTTGGCATGGTCCCCTGTTAGCATCTTTGCTTCAGACCCCTGGGGCAATATGAGGCATTCTCTCTTGTCTCTGTTCAGATTCAGGTTGCCCTGTAGATGTGTATAAGGGGCAGAGGGGAGAGTGAAAATGAGTGCTATGGGCAGAATTTAATGGTCAGGATGTTGGATCCACCTATCGGCTGGGGAGCCAGTGACAATCCCATCAATGCCATTTCCAGGAGCCCCTTCAGGATAAATCCCAATTAGCCCTTCCACTGATTGCTAACATGGTTCCCACCTCAACTAGGGGCAATTCCACCCCCCCCCACCACCACACCCCACCCAGGACTTTCCTAGAAGGGTAAATGTCTGGCCTCCGAGAGCTACTGGCCAATCAGAGGCTGACAGCTCTCTGGTACCGACAGCACCCCCCCCCGAGGAGTGATGGACACTGCTGGTATAGCAGCAGCCTCGAGGATAAAGGTCGTCACTGGAGCTCCCGGAGTGCAGGCGAGTGGCACAGGATTGCCAGAGCCAAACAGGGGGCCCTGGTGAGAGGGGGCACAGGATGTCCAAGAAGGATGGACCCTGCCCCCCCCACCCCTCGCCACCCGGGGGCAGGCATGTCTGCCAGTGTTTACCATTGTGTTGAGTGCCTGTGGCGGTGGGTCGAAGACCTTAAGTTGCCATGTCAGGGCCCCAATTGGCTCTTCTTGACCCTTCCTGCCCCAGATTTGACTGGGGGCAGTCAGGAAGGTGAGGGGCTCACCTTCCCACCTATTGTACACCCCCTCCCCCTGGTTCTTTCGCCAATTATCTTCAATCTGAGTCACCCCGGGAATGGACCCCCCCCCCACCCATCCCCCCCCGACCAGTGGAAACAAGTCCCCCCTTATTTACTCAATCAGAAGCCCTCAGGGTTTCAAACGCTTCAGGTCAAACTCCCCTTAGCCTCCCACCTCTAAGGAGGACCCTACCCTCTCCAGCCTCTCTGCATGACTGAAATCCTTCATCATTGGTACCTTCTTGGTCAAGCTCCTCTGCACCCTATCCAAGGCCTTGACCCTCCTTCCTAAAGGGTGGTGCCCAGAGGTGGACACAATACTCAGGCTGGGGCCAAACCGGTCATTTATAAATGTTCAGAATAACTTCTTTGCTTTTGTACTCTATGATTCTACTTTTAAAGCCAAGAATCTAATGAACAACATCGACGCCTGGCCTAAAGGGGGATATTTACAGCACTGAAAGGACATTCATAACCCTTCTGTGGAAACAGGTGACCAACCTTCAGCTGCAGAACTATAACTCCGGCAAACAAATTAAGTATTTGTTCATTCTGTTATTTATCATGGAGACAGCTATCCACATTAGCGCTTACTGTATTTACCCAGATTAACTCCAGAAGGATCCAAACCCAAGCTCAATCAAGCTTGGTATTGTTGACCCCAATGCATCAACAAGAGGCCCACGGAAAATCTTCAAGCCACATCCATTGCCGGGTAGATCAGCTGGGGCAGTGGAGGTGGGAGGGGCCGCCGCTGACCTCTGTTAATTTTCTCACTCTTGACCCTGTCGCACTATGACCCCTGTGTCCATTGGCTATCCAGCGGATGAGTCTGAAGGTTAGCCGGGACGAGAGCTGGGCGTGTGTGCCCCACCGTATGTGGGCAAACGCTCCCAACCTTCCCCACAAAACTCCCCTTGAAACCCACCACTGCAGTCGCCCAGCCCCTTTCCCATCTCTCCGGCTGGGTGGGATGCCTGTGTGCCTTTCCTCCTGCCACAACACCCAGTCATCCTGGTAAATGTCCATCACCTTGGCATCCTTCCAATGGCAAAGTTTTGTGCCCGGTCTCCTGGCGTGTTTGGAGGTGGGGAGGGCATTTAATCGGGTAGGAGGGTGGCATGGAAGCTGCCTTCCCACCCATTCCAAAATTAAGCCTGGGGCAGGAAAGCCTGTGGTTGGCTTGCCCATCCCACCACCAATTGAGGCCCTTAAGTGGGCAATTCATGACAACTTGGGGCCTCATCCCACAGCCACTGATATTAACCCAGGCTGCTTAATGCCTCCTACGGGGTCCCTTGTTCAAAGGCACTCAGTGTCTGATCAATGGCATTGGGAAGTGGGGAAGCTGGCTGAGAGCCACCCCTTGGCTTTGCTGTTGACCCTACCCCCCACCCCCCCCCCACCCTGCCTACCATCTACACATCCTTTCCTGCAACCCCCACCCTGCAAAAACCCTCCTGTCATCACATCCCTCTGGCCTGGGTTGCTCGGCCTCTGGGAGGTGTCGTACCGGGAGCAGCCACCGCATCCCCAGTGGCACTGCTGAGCAAATATGCTGCTGGTCTCTGATTGACCGGAAACTCTCAGGGGGTGGGTCCTACCCCACCTCACTACACCCCTCACACCACCAACCCCACCACCCCCACCCCTCACACCACCAACCCCAACACCCCCACCCCTCCCAACTCCCCTCCCCAACCCCCTCCACCCGCCAGAGTCCTTGATCCCAGGGAAGGCCTGCATGTGGCCTCGTAGTGCCTGAGAGGGTCTTAGTGCTGGCGGGCCTACCCGGAGGGAGGCAACAAGGGTCTCCTGCTGGATCTCCAGTCGGCAGGCAAGACCCCCCTCCCCACAAAAAGCCTCCATCAAATCCGCCCTCGCCCCACTCCAAAGGTCTGGTGCCCAGAGTCAGACCCCAATGTTCCAGATGAGGCCTAATGAGTGGTTTATAAAGCCTACGGCAAGCTACCCCTCCACCAACCTCCATCCTGTCCCTGGCTCGAGTGTATTATAGAGGGCAGCTCGAGAGACTTTTAATCTGATACATACTTTGTTGTTCACATGCTCCATCGGTCAGTGCCACTCAGTCGGTGGAGGGGGGGTGGGGGGAATGGTTTTTAAAACAGGTGGCCTGCAAGCTGTTCAGACTGAGCAGCAGGGTGCACGGTTCCTTGGGACGTTAATGGTGCTACACTAATGCAAGTCACTGCCTTGGGTTGACCATGAAGAATAGCCAATTCATAGGGCCTGGGCTGCCAGTACCCAAGGAATCATGGGAAAGAGACTGCACCAAGGAAGGGACAACATCAGGGTGTTGGAAATTTCAGTTGGAGGTAGACCTGGGGTTCATGTGCACCCATCATTGAAGATGACAGGCCATATTAAGACAGTAATTAGTAAAGCTAATGGGATCGTTGGCTTCATATCTTCTATTGTGAGAGGAACTGAACATAAAAGTAAGGATGTTATGCTTCAGTTATACAGGGCATTGGTGAGACCACACCTCGGATACTGTGTAGTTTTGGTCTCCTTACTTAAGGAAGGATGTAAACGCGTTGGAGACAGTGCAGAGGAGGTTTACTGGATTGATAGCTGAAATGAGTGGGTTGTCTTATGAGGAAAGGTCGGATTGACTGGGCTTGTTTCCACTGCAGTTTAGAAGAGTGAGGGGTGACTTGATTGAAGTATATAAGATCCTGAATGGTATTGACAAGGTGGATGTGGAAAGGATGTTTCCTCTTGTCAATGAGTCCAGAACTAGGGTTGGGGGGGGGGGGCACTGTTATAAAATTAGGGGTCATCCTTATTGGGCATTATGAGGGTCAGAGGGTTATGCGACTTTGGAAGGCAGTGGAAGCGGGGGGGGTGGGGGGGTCCTGAATATTTTTAAGGCGGAGGTAGATTGATTCCCTTGCCTAACAAGAGTCTAAGGTTATTGGGTGTAGATGGGAATGTAAGAACTTGAAACACAAACAGATCAGCCATGATCTTACTGAATAGCAGAGCAGGCTTGAGGGGCCGAATAGCCCACTTCTGCTCCTATTTTATATGCTCGTATATTCGTATAAATAGAGGTATTGAGTACAAAAGCAGGGAAGTTATGCTGAACCTTTATAAAGCTCTGGTTAAATCCTAACTAGAGTATTGCTTCCAGTCCTGGTCACCATGCTTTAGGAAGGACATGAGGGTCCCTGTGAGTGTGCGGAGGGAGATTTACCAGAACGGTTCCAGGGATGAGGGATTTTATCTACAAAGTTATGTTGGAGAAGCTGGGGTCATTCTCCTTGGAGCAAAGGAGGTTGAGGGGAGATTTGATAGAGGGGGACAAGATTCTGACAGGTTTAGACAAGGCAGGTAAAGAAAAGTTGTTCCCAGTGGCTGACGTTGCAAGGGCTAAGAGACACAGATTTCAGGTTTTGGGCAAGTGGTGTGGGGGATGAGGAAGAGCTTTTTTTTTTACGCAGTGAGTGGTAACGACCTGGAACTCGCTGCCCACCAGGGTAGGGGGAGGGGGGAGACGATCAAGGATTTCAAAAGCAAATTGGATGAGGAGTTGAGGGAAAATATGTGCAGAGCTACGGAGAGAAAGAGTGGGGCAATGGGACTGACTGGGCTGCTCCACAGAGAGCAGGCATGAACTCGATGGGCCGAATGGCCTCCAGGTATCCCCTAATGACTCCGCGACTCTAGTGCAGGGTTCGCCCGGATCTTATTCGGCCTAGGCTGCTGAATGTCAGCTTTCTTTGAGGACTGTGATAGCGAGGCCTGACTCTTCCAGTGTTCCACCAGCCCCTGCAGTGTGTGGGCCCCTCACTCGCCCACTCTTTCTCACCAAAAACAGGAACTGAGAGTTGGCAGGTCCACTGCACCAACAGCACATGGCCAAACGATCGGCATGACTGCCTTTGGCTTGGCTGTTCCCTTCTCCCACGGCAAAAGGGCAGCAAAATGTTTATTTACATTTCCCCCTCTCCCTCCTCTCCCATGTCACCACCAAAGCCTCAGAGCGAGACCCAGGGATAGAAAGAACTTTCACACACACGTATGTAAATATGTACATATAGTACAGACCACGCTTCATGACCCCCCTCACAGCCAATGAAATGCTTTTTGAGGCGCAGTCGCTCTTGGAGTGAGGCCGGGTATCTAATTTTGTGCACAGCAGGATCCCACAAGCACCAACGTGAGAAAGGCCAGGTAATCTGTTTCCCGTGCGGTTGATCGAGGGATCACTATTGGCCACAGGACCCTGGGAGCAAACACTATCCCGCACCCCCCCCCCCCCCCCCCCCCCCCCCCCAACCCTCCCCCTTGGCATCCTTCACGTTCACCTGAGAGGGCAGGCGGAGCCTGAGTTTAAAGGCCTATCCGAAAGGCCCAGCAACTGCAGTGCGCAGCAGACGGTATAGACAGGGGTGTGAGGTTGCACAGCTGCCTGGACTGACCTGTCCAGAGTCCCAGGGTGCTGCAGAGGGGAGCTTTACAGAATCCAACAGCACGCAATGAGGCCATTCAGCCCACAGTGTCTATGCCAGCTCTCTGAGAGAGCCGATTAGTCCCACTTTCCTGCTCTTTCCCCATGGGCCTATGAACTATTCCCCTTCAAGTATTTACTCAAGCCCCCTTTTTGGATGTTATAATTATTGAACCTGCTTCTGCCACCTTTTCAGATAGTGTGTTCCAAACCAGAACAGCTTACTGAAGAATTCTTCATCTCCAGCCCGCTGCTTTTGCCAGTTATGTTAAATCTGTTAACCCCCTCTGCTCTCCCTCCTGCCAGTGGAAACAGTTTCCCCTCATTTATCCTATCAAAACCCCTCATGAGTTTTGAACGCCTCCATTAAATCTTCCCTTAACCTTCTCTGCTCTAAGGAGAACAGTCCCGGTTTACAGGAACCCAGGACTTCGGAGCCTGCTCCACCTTTCAATAAGACCACAGCCGATCTGGCTGCGATCCAAACTCCACTTTGCCATCTACCCCTCTCACCTTCCCCCTCCCCGCTCCCCACCCCCGCCCATAACCTTTGACTCCCTCGTCAATCAAAAATCCATCTTTATTCGGCCTTGAATAAATTCAGTGACGCAGCCTCCACTGGGTCTCTGGGGAAGAGAATCCCACAGACTAACCGACCCTCTGAGAGAACATTTCCCCTCATCTTTCTCTCGTCCTAATCATTTCCCAGCTCCTCCAGTCTCTCCCTCATCCCCGGTACCATTCTAGTAAATCCTCCCCGTACTCTCTCCGAGAACCTGACATCCTTCCTGATGTGCGATGCCCAGGATTGGGCGCGGGATTCCAGCCGAGGCCTAACTAGTGGTTAATAAAGTCCCTCTCCCACAACGCACACCCCCCCCCCCAACCACCCCACCCCAAAATCAATGTCCTCCTGGCCCAGCGTATGACAGAGGGGGAGCTCGACAGGTTTTCAATCTTCCGCTTACCTGGTTGTTCACATGCAGCCCCAGTCCCCGCTTGTCAGCAATGATCAGGGTGATGATGGTTTTTAAGATGGTGGCCAGAAAGGTGTTGATGCCAAACACCAGGGCACAGAGTTCCTTGGACAGTGACGCAGCAATCTGAAAACTAATGACAGTAGACACCCAGTCAGCACAAATGCAGTCAGCAGCAGTGACATCCTTCACGGCCGACAATCCTTCACCACAAAGTCTAATCGACGCTTTGGGGAGACGGTACACAGACTGGTGGGGGTGGGGGTGGGGGTGGGGGTGGGGGTGGGGTGGAGGGTGGTAGCTTTGCAGAATGCCGCCGTTCAGTCCGCAAGTGTGACCCCGAGCGTCCGGCCGCCTGTCGCTTTAATACCCCCGTCACGCTCCCACGTTCACCTCCCTGTCCTCAGTCTCCTGCACCGTCTCAATTAACCTCGCCGTAAGCTGAAAGAGCAGCACCTCATCTTTCGGCGAGGCTCCTTACAGCCTTCCGGACCCCAGTGTTGAATCCCACAACTCTAGGCCACAATGACCACTCCCCATTCGTTCAGATAATTATTCTTCTATTTACATTCACAACCTCTCAACCCATGCTTTGCTTCTTTCCTTGTCTCATTACCATCTTCTTTGGCCTTACACTATCACCCCTTTTTGTCTTTCAATCTCTCCCGGCTTATCACAGACCTTCCCTTTCTTACCCCCCTCGTACTTGCTTAAAACCTGTTACAACTCTCATTTTTCCTAGCTCTGATGTCAATCTGAAACGTTGATTCTGTCTCTCTCTCTCTCTCTCTCCTGGCCTGCTGAGCATTTCCAGCATTTTCTATGTGTTTATTCCTGATCCACATTTATTGGCCTAAATTCTACTCCCAACAGGAAGTTGTCTCCAGTGCACCAGCCGTGTTCTGGCCTTTAACAAGTGAGTGGCTCAGAGGGTTTTCTATTGGACCAGAGCATGAAGATCATTGCTTCATGTGTTCCCCCCACTATCTGCTACCCCCCCCCCAACCATCTCATCCCAGCTGAAGACGCTGACTCTTGTCTAGAGCACAAGGCCCATTGTCCCTCCCGTACCAGGCCCAAATGTGAGCCTGAACAGACGGTCTCATCATATGGTTTTCACCTGACCCTGTTCTCAAACTCCACATATTTAGTATCTTCACTTCCTGCAGGGGTTAAAGAAAGAGAGAGAGAAAGAGAGAGGGAGAGAAAGAAGAGGGAAAGAAGAAAGAGAGAGAGAGAAAGAGAGAAAGGAGAGAGAGGAAGAAAGGGAAAGAGAGTGAGAGAGACAGAAAGAAAGAGAGAGAAAGAAAAGGAGAAAGAGAGAGAGAGAGAAAGAGAGAGAGAACAAACAGAGAGAGAAAGAAAGGGAAAGAGAGAGAGAGAGAAAGAGAGAGAGAAAGAGAGAGAAAGAGAGAGGGAAAGAGAGAGAGCGAGGAAGAGAGAGAGAGATAGAAAGGGAGAAAGAAAGAGAGGGAGACAGAAAGAGTGAGACAGACAGAGAGAGACAGAAAAAAAGACAGAAAAAAAGACAGAAAAAGAGGAGCGTGCTATTAGCGCACTCTGGATTGTTCAGCAAGTGCTGACCAATTGTGGAATAGCTACACTAACAACCAATTTAAGTTAATCAGTCAAGCTCTTAACGTGGCTCATTTACACTTGTTAGAAGTGACATACATTCATACACAGGGGCCCATTCTCTGGAAACAAAAGGAATATGTTCAAGCCTCCAGCTTTTTTTTAAATTACCCAGGAGCTTGGGGAGCCTACAGATCCCAATCATTTTCTCCATGGCAATATCTCAGCGAGCCATAACAAAAACAGAATTACCTGGAAAAACTCAGCAGGTCTGGCAGCATCGGCGGAGAAGAAAAGAGTTGACGTTTCGAGTCCTCATGACCCTTCGACAGAACTAGTTCTGTCGAAGGGTCATGAGGACTCGAAACGTCAACTCTTTTCTTCTCCGCCGATGCTGCCAGACCTGCTGAGTTTTTCCAGGTAATTCTGTTTTTGTTTTGGATTTCCAGCATCCGCAGTTTTTTTGTTTTTATCTCAGCGAGCCATAGTTGACTTGCCAACCAATCAGCACTCTTTTCTCCTGCAGTATAAATTGTTGCGATCGGTGGAAACTTGGCATTCTTGTGTTTGTCCTGCTGAGTGCAAGATGAAAAGATTCGGCAACATGTCCCTCTTTTCAGCGACTTTCATAAGGATTAACACTTAAAAAGGGGAAACATGGGGGGGTGGCGGTGGGGGGAACTGCAGGGGAGTCGAACTGCATCAAAAGAGCTGGCACAGGCACAAAGGGCCGAATGGCCTCCTTCTGTGCTCTACGGTTCTACATTTTTTCCTATCTGGTCCGTTCTTGCTCGAGGCTGCAGTTCCAAGAATGCCCTCTGTGGTCCATCGCCCCCAGCGACCTGCATCGTTCCCAAATTCCCAATGTTTTTCCTAACCTTTTCTACCCCCTGTATGGAATTCCTGGCTCGGAGTTGCAATTGAACCTGATTTTTCTCCGCCCTTTCAGACGACGCCTGGTGGTGGGGGGTGGGGGAGGGGGGGGCTGGGGGTCGGGGTGGTGGTGGGGGTCGGTGGGGTGGGACGGGGAGGGGGAGGGGGAGGGGGAAGCCATGAGTAATACTCACATCGCTATGGGAACCAGGAGCTGGTGGCTACTCCGGAACAGGACGAAGCCAACGTAGCAGACCCAGATGTTGGTGGTGGTGTTCATGAGAAAGAGGAGTCCAGCCTGCAGTGCCGTGACGACGAAAATGACCAGCTCCGCCCACAGTGACCACTGCATCGTGACGTGCCCGGCCGAGAAAGACGCTATGGCACCTGCCAACGAGAGGAAGGAGAAAGCCAGCTGAAAACCTGAGGGGCCCACGGAACCGGACGGGGAATCAGGCAGCAACACCGGGGCATGCTGGGAATCACAGAACTCCGCGCCCCGCTAACGCCACTATCATCACTGGCTTTGATTTTCCCCAAGTCCACTGGGAAGAAAAAATGGCAGAGGGGAGACCTGATGGAGGTCTTCAAAATCATGAATGGGTTCGACAGTGCCGGCGGTTTTTTTTAATTCATTTTGGGCATTCATTGCCCATCCCTAATTGCCCCTTGCTAAGGTGGTGGTGAGCTGCCTTCTTGAGCCGCTGCAGTCCACGTGGTGTAGGTACACCCACTGTGCTGTTAGGGAGGGAGTTCCAGGATTTTGACCCAGTGACAGTGAAGGAACGGTGATATATTTCCAAGTCAGGATGGTGGGTGACTTGGAGGGGAACTTCCAGGTGGTGGTGTTCCCATGTGCCTGCTGCCCTTGTCCCTCTAGATGGTAGTAGTCGTGGGTTTGGAAGGTGCTGTCTAAGGAGCCTTGGTGAGTTCCTGCAGTGCATCTTGTAGATGGTACACACACTGCTGCTGCTGTGTGTCGGTGGTGGAGGGAGTGAATGTTTGTGGATGGGGTGCCAAACAAGCGGGGCTGCTTTGTCCTGGATGGTGTCGAGCTTCTTGAGTGTTGTGGGAGCTGCACTCATCCAGGTAAGTGGGGAGTATTCCATCACACTCCTGACTTGGGCCTTGTAGATGGTGGACAGGCTTTAGGGAGTCAGGAGGTGAGTTACTCACTGCAGGATTCCCAGCCTCTAGCACGCCTGCCTGATGTCATCGCCCGCTCTTTTATGCCTGATCAGGTTGGGCGCAGGCCTGCCCGCGGGACATAAAATCCTGCCCACTGGGGCCGGTAAAATGGGGTCATCTTGTCTCTCATGATTCACGGTAAATCCAATAAGGGAAGTCAGGAGAAATGTCTTTGTCCAAAGAGTGATGAGGATGTGGAACTTGTTCAAACTTGGAGTCATGGAGGCAAACAAAAGAAAGACTTGTGTTTATATCGCGCTTTCAAAACCACTGGCCGTAAAGCGCCTTGAGACATCCAATGGCGTACTTCTGAAGTGTAGTCACTGTTGTGACGTAGCAGCCAATTTGTGCACAGCAAGCTCCCACAAACAGCAATGTGATATGGCCATGTAATCTGTGTTTGTGATGGTGATTGTGGGATAAATATTGACCAAGACACCAGGGAGAGCTCCCCCTACTATTCGCCGAAACAGTGCCATGGGATCTTTCACATGCACCTGAGCAGACAAATGGGGCCTTGGTTTAACACTTCAGCTGCTGACATGCCCCGGTGGAGCAGCACTCCCCCGGTACTGCACTGGAGCGTCAGCTTTGATCATTGTGTTCAAGTCCAGTAGTGGCACTTAGATAAGAAAAAAAACCTCGCAATTCAGAGGAGAGTGTGCAAACAACTGAGCCACACTAACATGGTCAAATGTATTTAAGGGAGAGCTAGATAAACCCATGAGGGAGAAAAGGATAGGAATGCAAAGTATTTGAGATTAGGTTTAATCTCTAATGATTAAAGCTTATGGTTTAAAAATGGAAAATGCTGGAAACATTCAGCAGGTTAAGGCAGCATCTGTGGAGAGAGAAACAGAATTAACATTTTGGGTTTGTGACCTTTCGTCAGAACTGAGAAAAGTTTGAGTTTTAAAGGTTTCGGGCGAGGAGTGGATGGGACAAGGACAAAATGGAAGGTGTGTGATAGGGCGAAAGTCAGGAGAGATTGAATGACAGGAGATTGAATGACAGAAGACTCAGTGCTCCGGGGCCAAAGGGAACGATGATGCGGCAAGAAACAAAACAAAGAAACAAAAAGATAAGCCTACAGCAGGTTGGCTGTCTGAAAGAAAAAAAAAACAAACCAAAGGAAATGAAACAGAATGGGGTAGAGATTATAGTCTGAAATTGTTGACCTCAGTGTTGAGTCCAGAAGGCTGTAAAGTGTCTAATCGAAAGATGAGGTTCTGTTCAAGCTTGCACTGAGTTCCATTCGAACAGTGCAGCAGGCCAAGGACAGAGATGTCAGCGTGAGAGCAAGATGGAGGATTAAAACGACTGGACACCAGAAACTCAGGCTCATGCTTCTGGACTGAACAGGGGGAATCTGCAGAATAGTCACCCATTCTGCATTTGGTCTCCCAAATGTAGAGACCGCCATATCGAGAGCAGTAAATACAGTCAACTAGATTGAAAGTGCCTGTAAATCATTGCTTCATTTGGAAGGAGTGTTTGGGGCCTTGGACGGTGAGGAGAAAGGAGATAAAAGGGCAGGCGTTACATCGCCTGTGTTTGCTTGGAAAGCTTTTAGGCTCTTTTGCTTTGTGCATTTGTGCTGCAGCTAGAGATACTGGAATAGTTAAAGTTGCTTATTCTCAGGATACTTTCGAATTTGATGTGTCAGGATACAATTTTACGGATGAAAGATGTCACAATAACACTTGTCACAGGATAATCAGTCAATGATGGCGTTTGATGAGAAGCGCACAATATGATCAAGGGCTTTTCTTCATTGCTTTGTAGAGAAGATCAGAACTGTCTCAGCCCAGGGAAAGAAAACACCATTTTTTGGTTTTATTTCTTTGTCTGATTAAATGCATTGGGGTCTCAGATGATAAAGTTAGGATATTGTAAGCAGGTGACAGGAACCAACTGGTTACGGAAGGACTTGCTGATGGGATCAGTTCACAAGGGGGTAGGAGGAGGTTCATGTGGAACATGACAGGTGGGGCTGAATGGCCCATTTGACCGCCATAATTTCTCTGAAAGAAAGACGAAACTCTAGCGAGTACATTGAGTGACGTAGCTGCTTTGCACATGTGACTGGCTGTGGCTCACAAGGGGTGGCACTCACAACTCAGGGTCAGAAGGTTGTGGGTTCGAGCCCCATTCCAGGGAGTCAAATCCAGACTGACACACCCATTGCAGTACCGGGGGAGTGCTGAGCTGTTGGTGGTCTCGTCAATCTGATGAGACCATAAACCGAGGGCCTAAAATATCCCACTGCGTTATCTCGAAGAAGAGCAGGGGAGTTCTGCCTGGTGTCCTGACCAACAGGTAAGCCTCAATCAACAACACGAGAAACAGATGATCTGGTTCTTTATCACTTTGCTGTGTGTGTGTGTGGGAGCTTGCTTCATATAAATTGATCACCTGCATTACAACAGTGACTACACTTCAAAAGTGCTTCATTGATTATAAAAAAACTAATGGACATGCTGAGGTTGTCAAAGGCGCTACGTAAATGAAACTCTTTAAACTCAGGCGTATAGGTAGAATGGGGTCAAACTGAATGCTTTAGGATTTGAGCTTCTTTACCACTTGTGAATCCTAGGTGCCAAAATTCAGTGCCATGATGCCAAGTGCAGCTTGTTGAATTTGCTTTAGGGGTGTGGAGGGATCTGTTTACATCTCTCGCTCTCAAACCTGGGCAGCCTGGTTTGTAGCAACATGTCGTGACATGTTTCTTGGTACCTACCAGTATATGAACATCGAATTATTCTCCGCCAGTAATAAGCATGTTGTTCTCAGTCGACTGATGGTTTGGGTGAACGTGTTTGTCTAAGAATTGGGTTTTATGGCCTTAAACGTCATGCTTGAACTGGCAGTATCTGTGGTGTAAACAACTTACTTTGGCAAGGCCATTCATCTGGACCTCTGTCAACCTCAAGAGTTGCAACACAGCCAGAGTCAAACTTTGGAGTAAATAATCTTGCTCCACTCACTCCTGAGGTAGAACGCTGGAAAAACATCGATGTTTCCCAAATACAAAGACCTCAAGGCTTTTCTCACACAGCTGTCAACACAGCGGGCTTTGATGGCAAGGATATGGACTTGGTGCATGAGTTTACAACCCCAGGATATTCGATAAGCTAGCAAAAGGGTGACGTGTGTGAGGAAGATGGCAAGACTTGCATTTCTGTAGCACCTTTCATAGCTTCTGCACATCCCAAAGCCCTTTTACAGCCAATGAAGTACTTTATGAAGTGCAGTCATTGCTGTAATAAAGGAAATATGGCAACCAATTTGCCCACACACAGAAATGAGTTAGCGATCAGATAATCTATTTTTCAGTAATGGGGAATGAGGATCAACCCCCTCCCCCCTCAACCGCACAATCCTCTTCCTTGAAATAGTGATGGGATCTTTCACATCCCCTGCATATTATTTTATCTGTAAATAAATCTTACTGAGTGGCTTAGCCTGTATGGATCAATATATTGAGGCTCTATTTTCTACCTTTGAGGTGACGGCAGAACATGTATTGTCCAATAAATGATCAATCATGACTCGAAATTAGTCATCAGATCAGGGTTCCCTAACCAATTCATGACTGGTATAGATCATAAGGAACTCAGTCTATTACTTGTTAGCTACTGTCTGACCACAACCACATACAAATTGGGACACAACCCGAACTTCCCCGCTATATTCCTTGGACAATTAATTTGGAGCAGAGAAGGCTAAAGGAGATTTACTAGAGGTGTTCAAACTTATATGAGGTTTTGATAGAGTAGAGAAAGAGAAACCGTTTCCACTGGCAGGAGGGTCAGTAAGCAGAGGGCCCAGATTTAAGATCATTGGCAAAAGACGAAGGGATTTTTAAAAAAATATTGGTATGATCTGAAATGCACTGGTGGAAGCAGATTCAATGGTGGCAGTGGGTGTGGTACAGTTCACTAAGGCAGTCCAAGTGGCTATGGTAATGTACACTTTTCCATACATGCTGTGGCCTGGAGTTATGGATAACGATGACAGAGGCTCCAATGTTCTTTCCATCACATGGCTGACTAGGAACCTCTCCCACTCTTACCACCTCCCACTGGAATGTGTTGGGAGCATTTACAGGTTAATACTCAACTTGTTTGGCTGCATTATAAACACACATTTCTTGGCTATCAAGTCCTGGAGTGAGACTTGAACCTAGAGCTGCTGGCTCTAGAGGCAGGGATATTACCCTCTGCGCCACAAGAGCTCTCAGCAAACTCAGTGGTCACTTGTAAAAGGGAATTGGATAAGTACTTTAAAAGGGGAAACTTGCAAGGCTATGGGGAAGGAGCAGGGGATTGGGGCTAATTGGATTTCTTGTTCAAAGAGCCAGCACAGGCAGGAAGGCCCAAATGGCCTCCTTCTGTGCTCTACGATTCTGTATCGGAAGCGTAGACTCTGAGAGCCCTTGACATTCTTGCCATTATGATGTTGTGTTGTGTTGTTCCATCTTGGAACTGTAGGTCACCCTGGACAGTAAGCCCTCCCGCCTCACATCTCCTTCCCAAGGCCTGAGAAGGACATTTTCTTTTCCATACCTAGCAGTGTGGCAGCTGCATCCACGCCTCCATTGTAGACGCCCCTGTTTTCCCTGGACGGGTGGATGTTGTCCCACAGGATCTGCACATAGTAGACCACCAGATAATAACCTGTGGAGTTAAAAACCCACCACAGAGACCACAACTTCAGCCGCGGTGATCGGACTGTATCTGGGGAAAGAGTAAAATCAACTTCAGAAAATTCGCCTTCGTTTTAAAGAGAAAAGTTAATAACTATTCATCCGACTTCGGGTCAGCCCAGTTGGTAGCACTCGCACCCCTTGAGCCGGAAGGGCTGTTGGTTCAAATCCCTTTTCCAGGGACTGGAGCCCATAATCCAGGCTGATATTTGGAGTACACCACTGAGGGAGGGCTGCACTGCCCACTCTTCTAAGCCCTGGCAGCTCACGGGCGCCACCTGCAGTGCGACTCCAGGAGCGGCAGCTCCCCTCGAGGTACCAAGGTGAAGGGTCAAAGTTTGGGGTGAAGGGCACTGCCTACTTGCAAAGAGTAGGAGAGGGGGGAGGGCAAGGTAAATCGGTCAGCAGGATTCGGAGATGCAGGACCCGGAGTGCAAAAACAAGGGAAAGACTGAGGGAGATGAGGAGATCCACCTGGGAAAGAATTAGGATTGCCAGCCCTTCAGCAATTAACCCCCCGGGACACTGCTTCCAGCAAACCCTGGAGTGAAATCAAAGGGAAATTTTTAAAAAATTCTCTTCTTCGTTTGCTTTGAGCACTTCTATCGATTTGTTGACAAAATATTGGCGGGGTGGGGGGGAGGGTGGGGGCAGGGAGAAAGGCAGATGGCGAGAATCATCCAATCGCGGGTATCCAAGAGTTCATTCACTTTCCAATCGGTTGGAAGCAGGTGGTGAGCTGGCCAGGGTGTAGGTGCCGGTGGCGGGGCGGCTGGTGGTCTTGCGATGGGGCCGGAGAACCCTGGGAGAGCGAGTTATGAGCCGACGTGCCTGGGGTCTCAGGAGGTGGAGTGGGAGGAAGAGCCTTTTAGGACAGGGTCAGTCAAGGAGAAAGCCCACAGAGGGAAGTGTGAGTGAGTATATCGGGTTCGGCCATGGTCTTGAGAACTATCGGCCATGAGGGGAGAAGGAGAGCCCGAGCTCGAAATCCGATCATTAATAGTGATTTCTTTTATTCATTCATGGGATGTGGGCTGACTAGGCCAGCATTTATTGCCCATCCCTAATTGCCCTTGAGAAGGTGGTGGGTGAGCTGCCTTCTTGAACCGCTGCAGTCCCTGTGGTGTAGGTACACCCACCGTTCTGTTAGGGAGGGAGTTCCAGGATTTTGACCCAGCGACAGTGAAGGAACGGTGATATATTTCCAAGTTAACATGGTGAGTGACTTGGAGGAGAACTTCCAGGTTGTGGTGTTCCCATCTATTTGCTGCCCTTGTCCTTCTAGATGGTAGGTCGTGGGTTTGGAAGGTGCTGTCAAAGGAGCCTTGTTGAATTCCTGCAGTGCATCTTGTAGATGGTACACACTGCTGCTACTGTGCATCGGTGATGGAGGGAGTGAATGTTCGTGAATGTGATGCCAATCAAGCGGGGCTGCTTTGTCCTAGATGGTATCAAGCTTCTTGAGTGTTGTGGGAGCTGCACTCATCCAGGCAAGTGGGGAGTATTACATCACACTCCTGACTTGTGCCTTGTAGATGGTGGACAGGCTTTGGGGAATCAGGGGGTGAGTTACTCGTCGCAGGATTCCTAGCCTCTGACCTGCTCTTGTAGCCCCAGTATTTATATGGCTAGTCCAGTTCAGTTTCTGATCAATGGTAACCCCCAGGATGTTGGTAGTTAAATGTAATATTTCAACTTCTAACACAACACCTCAAGAAGGATATATTGGCCTTTGATGGGGTGCAGCATAGACTCCCCCGAATGTTACCAGGGCTGAAAGGGTTAAATTACAAGGACAGGTTGCATAGACTAGGCTTGTATTCCCTCGAGCGTAGAAGATTAATGAGTGATTTAACTGAAATGATTAAAGGATTCGATAGAATAAAGGGAGTAACAAGGGGGTGCAGAACCTTAAAATTCGAGCCAGGCTGCCCAGAGGTGATCCAAAACAAAAACAAAACAAAAACAGAATTACCTGGAAAAACTCAGCAGGTCTGGCAGCATCGGCAGAGAAAAAAAGAGTTGACGTTTTGAGTCCTCAGGACTCTTCAATTGAACTGAGTGAATCTAAGGAGAGGGGTGAAATATAAGCTGGTTTAAGCTGGGGGGGTTGGTGGGGGGAGAGAAGTGTGGGGGGGGTGGGGGTTGGTGGTGTGGTTGTGGGGACAAGCAAGCAGTGATAGGAGCAGATAATCAAAAGATGTCACAGACAAAAGAACAAAGGGGTGTTGAAGGTGGTGATATTATCTAAGTTAATTCTTATTTAGATAATATCACCCCCTTCAACACCTCTTTGTTCTTTTGTCTGTGACATCTTTTGATTATCTGCTCCTATCACTGCTTGCTTGTCACTACAACCACATCACCCACCACCCCCCCCCAACACTTCTCTCCCCCCACCAACCCCCACCCCCCTAAACAGCTTAAACCAGCTTATATTTCACCCCTCTCCTAATGTTCACTCAGTTCTGTTGAAGGGTCATGAGGACTCGAAACGTCAACTCTTTTCTTCTCCGCCGATGCTGCCAGACCTGCTGAGTTTTTCCAGGTAATTCTGTTTTTGTTTTGGATTTCCAGCATCCGCAATTTGTTGTTTTTATGTCCAGGGGTGATGTCAGGAGGGGCTCCTTCACACACAGGGGAGTGGAAATCTGGATGCCGAAGGTCAAATCAAAATTGAGATCAATAGGGTTTTTTTGTTGGTTAAGAATATCAAGGGATATGGAACCATAGTGGATAGAAGGAGTTAAGATACAAATCGGTGCTGACCTAACTGGATTGCAGAGGAAGCTAGAGGGGCTGAATGGCCTCCTCCAGTTCTCTGGTTCCTGTGGTGTGCTGTGAGAAATTGTCGTGTGCCATTATCACAGTACAGTACAGGCAAGCTGTAGGACTCAACGTGAGAAGTTGATGCAGCCTCAATCTGGTTCGAAATGGGGCGGCGGGGGGTGGGGGTGGGGGGGTGGGGGGGGGTGGGGGGTTGGGGGTGGAGCGTGGGGTTTGGGGCAAGATTAGGGGCACACGCTAACAGTTTCCTCCCACTCGACTTTTACAGCAACAGCAACTTCAGGAGCGGACAAACCATTAACTTCCCTCCCCGAGCCATCGCTAACCCAAGGAACCCTCGACATCAACACCGGCTCCGAGTGATGGGCATACAAAGAAAGGAGAGGACAAGCTTGCATTTATATAGCGCCTTTCATGACCTCAGGATGTCCCAAAGTACTTTATAGCCAATGAAGCACTTTTCAAGTGGAGCTACTGTTGTAATGCGGGAAACGTGGCAGCCAATTTGTGCACAGCAAGCTCCCACAGCAATGAGTTAATCACCAGATAGCCTGTTTTTTGTGATGTTGGTTGAGGGATAACTATTGGCCGGGACTCCGAGGAGAGCACCCCCTGCTCTCCTCCAAAACAGTGCCACGGGATCTTTAACGTCTGCTCGGACAGAGGGCAGACAGGTTTAATGTCTCATCCAAAAAGACAGCGACTCCGGCAGTGCAGCACTCCCACGGCACGGTACAGGGGGAGCGCTGGATTAGATGATGTGCGAAGCTCTTGCGGGGTGGAACTCAAGCCCGCCTCCTTCAGGCCGGGTGGGGCGAGCGCGGGCGAACGCAAAACAAGGGGGGTGGGGGGTGGTGGGGGGTGCACACTAACTTTTGAGCTCCAGGATCATCTTCACCAGCGCCGTCTCCCTCCAACGCCAGCCGCGAGGTGCCCTCTGCTTCTCGTTCAGTTGCTTGGCAGAGGTGACCAGCGTGGTGCCTGCCCCATCCTGCAGTGACCCGTTGGCTGCCAGGGCCTGCCTGTTGAAAAACATGGTCCGCTTGGGCCACTTGAGGAACAGGGTCAGGGTGAAGGCAAAGGTCACGAAGCCCAGGGAGATGTAGTTCAAGGTGTAGAAGGGTACATCGCCCAGGGTGACGAAGAGCTGACCCAGTACCGAGCTGACAAAGACCCCCATGAGCACCGAGGAGCGGGAGTAGCTGGCCACCTTCTGGTACGACTGGGGGCTGACCAGGGTGAAGATGTAGGAGGAGTAGGCCACCCGGGCGGCCATGGTGATTCCGTAGAAGAACTCCATGAACTGCATCTGAAGCACGGTGGTCCCAAAGAGCAGCAGGAGCCAGATAGCAACATGGCTGAGGCTCTGCAGGATGAGGACTGGCTTGTAGCGGAGGTAGTCTGTCAGCAGGAAGACGGGGACCAGCACTGACATGTAGGAGTACGACAGGACCGGCGTGATCTCATTGGTGACCTGGGCAGAGGAATGCCGGGAGAAAGAGAAAAAGAGTTTAGAAGGATCCGCCACAACAACTCGCATTTATATAGTGCCTTTTGGCGCAACAACAGCCTCCCAGGACTTTGCATTTTGGGACGCTTTGCAGCAAGGCCCTGACGCCGATGGACACAAGGAGACAATCAGGGCAGGTGCCCAAAATGGTGACCGAAGGTGACCTAGGTTCTTAGTGGCAGGGGGGGGATCAGAGAGAGAGAGAGAGGGAGGCAGCGAGGGTCAGGAAGGGAGTCCCAGAGCTTCAGGCCTTGGCCCATGCCTTGGCAAAGGCAGCTGGAGATGCGCCAACAGGCTAAAATTGGAGGGGCACAGAGATCTCGGGGCAGGTTACAGAGACTGGGAGGTGGGCAGTCCCTGGAGGAATTCGAACACAAGGGCACAAACTCGCAATGTTAAATAAGGCAGTCCCCGCACCTGTCTCAAACCTCACCAGCTCACTACTCCGTTTATGCATCTACAATCACGTTTCACTCTTTGGACTTTTATAATTGGCCTTTTAGCAGCTGTGAAGGTTACACCAGTCCTTTATCTCACTGATATGTGAACTCAATGCACTTCCCTAAATCACTACTCACGACTTAACAATTTTCTGACTCAACAGTTTTCCTGCTGTACTCTCTCGATCGTGCTGTCAAAACCCCAGCCCGCGTTGATATAGCCCAGTGGCATAAAAACTAGTCCCGAGGTGATTCACAAAGCCCCAAAGGAGAACACGGGTGTGGAAGGAGCTATTAGACTGGGTGAGGAAAGAAAGCTCTGTCTAAGAGGCGGATTTTGAGGGGGCTTTTGGGGCTGGGTTTCCAGAGCTTAGGGACTAGTCTGCTGAAGGCACGACGGGATATCAGGTGGGAAGGTAACTCGGGAGTTAGTGTGTCGGGCTGAAGGAGGTTGTAGAGATAAGAGGGGATGAACACAGCAGAGGAGGAGGAGTATTTTCAACTGGGATATATAACTGGGACATACAGGAGCCAGTGTGAGTCAGCGAGGACAGGAAGGGGGTTGGGTGACTGGGACTGCGGAGGTGGGGTTTGGGTACACACAGAGTGTTGGATGAGCTCCAGCGTACAGATAGGAGAAGCTGGGAAGCCGGCCAGAAGGACACTTGGCCCACAGGTGATGAGAGGGTGGAGGACGGTTTCAGCAGCAGTTGAGCTGAGGCGGTGGGGGTTGGGTGGGGGGGGTAGGGGGGGGGAGTGGTAGTAGAGAAGGGCAACGTTACAGAGGCGGACGACAGTCCCTGTGGTGGAGAGTGTTTGTAGTTGGAAGCTCGCCCTTGGTCAGATAGGGTGCTGAGGTTCTGAACAGCCTGCTTCAGCTCGAGATGGTGGGGATGGAGTCGGAGGTCGGATGGGGGCATTTATGATGTGGGGGCTAAAGACAACAGCTTCAGTCTTGGCAATGCTTCACCGGAGGGAATCGTCCTTCAAGCAAGGCAAGCGGCCAGATGTTCGCAGAGTCCGGACGATCCCAGAGCCATTTAAAAATGGCGGGTGGGATCCAGATTCCGGGATTCCAGCCCCTCATTCCCAGCTCCGGCTAATTTCGCTAAAACGAATAGCACCCCCCCTGCCTTGACCTGGACAGCCCTATTGCGGGTGTAGGCATCTTCCAGCACCCTCCTGGAATTTTCGTAGAGTTGGACCTCCTTCTCCATGACTCGTGATTCATTGCCCTTCAGTGGTATCGGGAAGCATAGCCTCGATTTGGGAACCCTTTGATAGGTAAATTCAAACAGTCTGCCCATGCTCCCATCCGCTCCCCATGGGCTTTCATACGCTCCATGCTAACTCATGCCCTTCCATGCAAGTGTCAATGAGGGCAGGGACCTCTGGGATTCCACCTGTCCTCATTATACATGCAGGGCTGCTGGACCTGACCAATAAGACTGCGTGGGCCACATGGCCTCCTTCTGTCCTGTAACCTGCCTGTGATTTTGTGATCAAAAACATTAGCTCAGCAGGGAATCGGTTTTGCCAAGTGAAGTGAATTGTTGCCTTTGCATGATTGACATCTTTAAGTGGTTATAATAAGCTGTGTTTTTCTGTGATCTCTTTTATCAATGTCTCAAAGTTTATTTGACCACAAAAAATAGGAGCCAGGAGACAACCGTACAGCCCATTGAGCCTGCTCCGCTATTCAATACAATCACGGCTGATCTTGGGCTTCAACTCCACTTCCCCGCCCACTCCCCATATCCCTTGATTCCCCGAAAGGCCAATAATCTGTCTACCCCAACCTTAAATGTATTCAGTGATGGAGAATCTACACCCCTCTGGAGAAGAAAATTCCAAACATTCACAACCCTTTGAGTGAAGTAATTTCCCCTCACCTCAGTCCTAAATGATCAGCACCTTCCCCGAGACTGAGTCCCCGTGTTTTAGACTCTCTGACCAGCAGAAACAATCTCTCAGCGTCCACCCCATCAAGCGCACTCAGAATCTTGTACCTTTCAATGAGATCGCTTCTCATTCTTCTAAACTCCAGAGAAAAATGGACCCAATTTGCTCAGCCTCTCATCAGAGGACAACCCCCTCATCCCAGGGACCAATTTAGTGAACCTGCCACTGTACTGTCTCCAACACCTTTCTTAAATGTGGAGACCAAAACTGCACACAGTACCCCCGATGTGGTCTCACCAAAACCCTGTATAACTCCAGCAAGACTTCTTTATTGCAAAGGGATTGGAGTACAGGATGAAAGGCCAACATGCCATTGGCCTTCCTAATTGGTCGCTGCACCTACAGGCCAACTTCCTGCGTTCCTTGTACCAGCACACCCAAATCTCACGGAATGTCACATGCCTTAACCTTGTCCAAATTTGAAGTGTTGGAAGCCTCTGTCATTGACACTTTAAAGGTCTGTCTCATTTTATAGGGTTGCAGGAACAGCAATTTTTTTCCGAAGAAAATTGCTGAATAGGTTTCTTTATTCCTCAACAGTTCCACAATTGCCATTGTTATCACATGGTTATGTAGATGTTGCATATTGGGTGAATGGACATGGAGGAGTAGGAAACAAAAACAGAATTACCTGGAAAAACTCAGCAGGTCTGGCAGCATCGGCGGAGAAGAAAAGAGTTGACGTTTCGAGTCCTCATGACCCTTCAACAGAACTGAGTGAATCTAAGGAGAGGGGTGAAATATAAGCTGGTTTAAGCTGGGGGGGTTGGTGGGGGGAGGGAAGTTTTGGGGGTGGGGGTGGGGTGGTGTGGTTGTAGGGACAAGCAAGCAGTGATAGGAGCAGATAATCAAAAGATGTCACAGACAAAAGAACAAAGGGGTGTTGAATGTGGTGATAGTTTTGAAGTTCGGTCGAAGGGTCATGAGGACTCGAAACGTCAACTCTTTTCTTCCCCGCCGATGCTGCCAGACCTGCTGAGTTTTTCCAGGTAATTCTGTTTTTGTTTTGGATTTCCAGCATCCACAGTTTTTTTGTTTTTATCTATGGAGGAGTAGGAGTTGCCATGAAGAGTGTGAGGAGCCATGGGGACTGGGTAGGGGGGAGGGGGGAGGTGGTGTGAGGGGTGAGGTGGTGTGAGGGGTGAGGTGGTGTGAGGGGTGAGGCGGTGTGAGGGGTAAGGTGGCGTGAGGAGTGAGAGGGACAAAATCCCAGAGAAGTGAGAAGGATCTTCTAACCAGCCCACCTTGGCACTTGCCCCCATGGCCACCTAGAGCCTGCCTCCAGGGTCAACGGGCCTAACTCTGTCCTGGACCTGAAGTGAAAATCGCGAGAGAGACAGAAATTTCCCGACTTGAGTTACCCGCCTCAGTAGCGAGAATCCAGCCCTGGGTGTTGGGGAGGCAGTCTGACAATACCAGGGGATTGAGAGAAGCGTCGGAGAGGTAATCTTGGGTGTTGTTCATGTGGATGGAGAAGCTGATCTCCAATTCTGAGGAAGAGGGAGGTCTACTGTTGGACCCCCTCCCACCACCGCACCCCCCCACCCCCCCCACCACCACACACACACCACCCCCCCCCCCCCCCCCGAGGCTACGATGTAGGGGAGAAAGGAATTGCAAAGCCATTACTGGAGACATCTGGATAAAAAGAGTGGAATCAGACGAGGGCTATTATGCATCACAGGAGAGAGAGTGTGCCTGGAGAATGGTGTGGTTAACTCTATCAAAGGCAGCTAACAGGTCAAGGAAGGGTAGTGCAACACGGGTACAGTCAGGAGACATCCCTTTGCTGTGGATCTTTGCCTTGCAGCTGTAACCTTCCTGGGAGGGCCCAGGTTATGTGCTCCAGCTTCTGGTATAGGACCTTGAGCCTATTATCTGCTGATTCCGAGCTGAGAGTCCAGCCCACTGACAGCTGACACCGAAGCAGCACGTTCAGTGACTAAGGGCTCTCAGAGCAGAGAGAAAGAGGAAGAATAAGCATCTGACAAGATGTTTGGATGAGCTTTTCGCTTTGCTGGTGAATGTAGAATGGGTGGCGATTGTTCGAATGACTTTAGGCGGTTACACAGAGGCTACTGTTTGTTTAGAAGTAGAATAACATCCATTCTATCCAAAGTGGAGGATAGGTCAAGAAGAGGACCTTTGATCCTGACCCTATTTCGATGGGTTTTTATCTCTAAGCTAACTCAGGCTTGGCAATTCTCATTCCATGCATCGGCTGGTTAATAATCTCCCCAATCTTCACACCAACCCTGCCAATTATTGCACAGGAACCCCTGCCCAGCGAAACCGCATCAGTTCACACAGGCCAGGATTTTGGCGCGGCGAGCGGGGGCAGGGCACAGTTCGCCACCGCGCGCAGTGACGCGCGGTGATGTCAGGCGGGCGTTCCCACGTCACCGCGCGCCATTCAGATCTTCCGTTGGGTGGGCGCACGCCTGTTAAGGCCATTAAAAAACCAGTTAAAAGTGCTCATCAACACTGGCCCATCCAGCCTTAAGGTCAGCGGGGCTGGCAGAGAGCCCAAGTGGCCTTGGCGTTTTTCAGGAAACCTCATCCACGGGCGTCTCCATCTCCCAATGCCAACCCTTGCCCTAGTGCAGTCTGTGGAGTCCCACTCCTCCTGTGATGGTCGCAGCCGAAACCTTGACTATTCCGCTGTGAGGTGCGTCACACATACGCCTGGACCAATCTTCACCTAGTTGTCCCACACACCCACACTTCCCAGCCAGATCCAGGAGACACTGGTCAGGACAAGGAACCCCGGGTGATATTGCTCTCCTTCTTGACCACCAGCTCGATGAGACCAATTTCAATAAACCCTTCCCTCTCGTCCCAACCAACACTCGGCCAACATGGCACAGGCCAAGGAAGGAACCGGATGTCTTTGTGCTGTCAAACACTTAGCAGCACATCAACCTTTCATGGAATCTCACAGCACAGAAGGAGGCCATTTGGTCCATCATGTCTGTGCTGGCTCTTTGAAGGAGCTATCCAATAAGTCCCACTCCCCTCCAAATTCCTTCCTTTTCAAGTACTTACCCAATCCTCTGAGGGAAGTTACTATTGAATCTGCTTCCACAACCCTGTTGGGCAGTGCGTTCCGGATCACAACAACTTGCCTTGTTAAAATAGGGACTTCTGGTCCTCTCGTTCTTTTTGGCAATGAGGCTAAATCTGTGTTCTCTGGTTCCTCAGCCTGAACAATTTCTCCTTATATACTCAATCAAAAGCCTTCATAATTTCAAACTTTTTAACTTATAAATGTATTCAGAATGCATCTGCTCAGCACAACCACCCCACTTGCCCACATTTTGAAAAAAACTATTGACCGCACTTAGAAAAAAGGTTATGCTTGGGGTTGCCAACCCTCCAGGATTGGCCTGGAGTCCCCAGGAACTGAACTGAAGGTCAATCTCCAAGACACTGCTGTGTGCAACCTGGGAGAAAATCGTATGGATATTAAAAAAGATTGGGGGTTTTTTTTGTCATTTTATTTGAACATTTCTCTTTACCAGATATAAAACTATTGAAAATGGGGGAGAAAAGGCTGTTTGGCTGACAGTCAAGCATCATCCAATGGGGTAATGAGTCTTTGTGCTTTCCGATTGGTGTAGGAAGGCCGTGCGTCACAAGGATGGGTGTGTTGGCCGACTAATGGCTGGAGCGTGGGGGCTCATGTGAGGAAACCTCCAGGAATACTTTTAACCACAGTTGGCAACCCGAGTTATGCATTATTTATGCTGCATTTTGAGTGAGAGGAACAACTCAGCCGCCATTTTGAATGTTGACTTTGCCATTGGTAAGAGGTTGGGGCTTTATTGGTTAACCCTTACCCATCATTACTTGCTTCCTTCACCCTTCGTAAGAGAGCCGTCATGACCCTTTTACAATCAAAAAGCGCACTGTTCAAGCATATTCTGACTTGGAACTAGCCGTTTCTAACCCTTTGCGGTGGGGGTGGGACGTGACAGAAATATGGCATTGCTCAATAATGAGGGAATCCAGGCAGTAAGGAGAGTTAGCTACTGACCAATCCCAAAGCGAGCTGTGTGGTGCGCCAGAGGACGCTGCACATCAACACTGCCAGGATTGGATCTCGTGAAGGATGGTGGTGGGGGGGGGGTGGGGGGGGTGTGGTGTTTATCCCAAAGCTCATGGGCAGAAGTGTTCTAGGTTCTCTCTGGTCATTATCACGTTGCTGTTTGCGGGAGCTTGCTGTGCACAAATTGGCTGCCAGGCTTTCTACATTGCAACAGTGGCTATGGCCGGAATTTTCCGTGCCCGCCGACGTTAGGCGTGTTCGGTGGCGTGAGCGGACAATATGGCGCGATCGGTTTCGCGATGGCGTGAAACCAGTTTGCGATCGTCCGCTCAGCCCGCTGATGGCGGGACATGTTTCCCAGCATCGGACGTCGGGAACCTCACCGTAATACATCTGCATGTCATTATTGGTCCAGCCCCCCGGAATCGCCCACCACACCCCCTCCCCCCACCCAGCGCTGGATCGCCTGTCCACATCAGCGGGAAAGCGCTCTGACGTGTTTCAAAACGGCACGTAAAAGGCGGGCGCTTGGCGGGCTGCACTTTGAGGGGAAGTCGGAGGTGAGTGCACAGTAACATTGTGCAGAGCTCGCCAGGGTCGCCTGTTGGACTTCAAGGTTGAGTGGGGGTGGGGGTGGGGGTGGGGGTGGGGGTGGGGACAAGGCAGCCCTGCGGTTGAATGTAGCACACAAGCACCCAGGGTGGGGGGGAGGGGGTAGGATGGGCAATGGAACCGGCCGCGCATTAGGGACATCTTGTATAAAGTGACCATTCCTCTGGAGCTGAGACAATTCAGGCGCAGCCACATTGATATGATTGGAGTTGGGCCTCTAGCTTCTCTGTCCACTCAAGCAACACAGAGGCATGAAAATGCCACCAAATCTCCAGAGCTTTTCACCCCTCGGGCACAGACTGCAAACCAATGAGCATATCAGTGGACTGCTCAACAGTTGGATGACTGGGCACGATGTACAATCTCCTCACTAAAGCTGGCCATGGAGCAGTCACTGGTGGAGCCGCTCAAAGCCCCTTGAAATGTCAGCATCCCGGTTTGGACCAGTCTCCCCCATGGTTCAAGCTAACAGTGCAGCCTTGCAGTGCGGGTTAGGAGAATGCCTGTGCCTGAGCTGAGAGCACTGCATGCAGTCCAGTGGGCAAAGCTGCTGCCAATCGGTCAGGTGGAGTGGATGGGGTTTCGGGCAGCCATGCAGCTCACTAACCTCTGGCCATCCAAGTGGTGGCCAGCGCTCTCCAGGAAATGTTAAGGGCCCTTCACACTTAACCAGGGCAGGTCCTTAGTACACCCATGCTAACCCATGTGTCTCTCTCTATCAGCCTGCAGGAGGAGTACATCAGGAATATGGAGCCTGGTGATCTAGCTTTATGCCTCTTGGAGAAGAGTGACAGAGGCTCCTGGCTGAGCAGAGGCAGGAGCAGCAACCTCAGGAAGAAGGGTCAGCTGGGACGCCCGCACACCCTTCTGAAGAGCCACAGCGAGCTGTCATTGGTCAGCTCTTAGCAACACCCAGGGTCTATAGACACCGCCTTTCATTCCTGTAGAAAACTGAGAACCGGTGTCGCTGAAGACAGCGCATGTCTAGGGAACTGGTCGCTCACATCTGCCACCTGCTGCAGGATTTGGCGCCACGGGGACAGGGTGGGTATCTACTGCCAGCGGCCGTGAAAGTGACCGCGGTGCTCAATTTCTACATCAGTGGCTCCTTTCAGGGCTCCACGGGTGACCTCTGTGGGATATCACAAGTCTCCACCCACAAATGCATCCATGAGGTCACCGATGCCATCTTCATGAGGGCACAAAACTTTGTGCATTTCACCTGGGGCCAGTGCTGCCAGGATGCCAGAGCAATTGGATTTGCCCAGATCTCGGGTTTCCCACAGGGTCAGGGTGAGATCAACTGCACTCACCTGGCACTCAGATCTCCGTCTCAACACACGGTGAACTACATCAACCACAAGGGATTCCACTCGGTGAATGTGCAGCTGGTGTGTGACCACCACAAACGCATCCTGCAGGTCTGCGCATGGTTTCCAGGGAGTGTGCACAACTCCTACATCCTCAGTCAGTCACAGACCCCTGACGTATTCCAGGGTCCACAGAGGCTGCAGGGCTGGCTTCTCAGGGACAAGGGCTACCCACAGAGGCCGGGGCTGATGACACCCGTGCAACGGCCTCAGACTGCAGCAGAGCAACAGTATAAAGAGGCTCATGCTGCAACTCACAACTTGGTGGAGCAAACCATCAGGATGCTGAAGATGTGGTTCCGGTGCCTGGGCCAGTCTGGTGGTGCCCTGCAATACAGTCCGCAGAGGGTGTCACACATCATCATCGTCTGCTGTACCCTTTATAACCTGGCGCTGCAATGGGGGGAGGAGCTGGCTGAGGAGGAGATGGAGGAGCTGGAGGTCTCCTCCAATGAGGAGGATGATGACGGGGTTGAGGGTGAGGAGGCCCTCAAAGGGGGTGATGACGAGGATGAGGCCCTCACACTGGCCAGAAGAAGCAGGCACGCTCGGGAGACCCTCCTAGCTGCTAGATTTGTGGAGGATGATGACGAGATGCAGTGAGGACACTCCATAGATCTCCACAATTGTATAATACATGGAGGATCTACCATCTTTTGAGGGTGATTATGCGCTGTCTATTGGTACAATGGGCTATACTCTGTCATACATTTACCTCCCTTCCAAGATGCTCCTTAAAACCCTACCTCTTCGACCAAGTGTTTGGTCACCTACCCTAGGATCTCCTTATGTGGCCCAGTGTCAAATTCTGTCCGTCAACCCAGCTGCAAAGCACCTTGGGACGATTTACTACATTAAAGGTGTTATATAAATGCAAGTTGCCTGTTTATACACAGGCTTTGCCAAGTGTAACCAGTCTAAATCCACTATGGGAAACACATTTCAGTTGGCATTTTAATTCTCCACCCCGTCCCATTCTGATATCTCTGTCCTCGGCTTCCAACTCTGTTCCAGTGACACTAAACAACGAGCACCGCACCTTTCAGTTTGGCACTTACAGCCTTCCAGCCTCAATATTGGCCCAGATTTTGCCATCAGTGGCGAATGGATGGCATTAACTGTCCATTTTTCTTGCACTTGCCCACTAAGTTTCTATGGGCGTTTTCACTGGAGCTTGCTACAATTAGAAACTCATTTCAGAGCAATGGGGATCTGAGACAAAAGTCAACAAAGCAAGCGAGTATGTATTATCTTAACCCAATCAGACTGAAGAGTCCTTACTGGGGCACAGAATCTGGAACAGGAAATGCCATAGAGTCATAGAGGTCTTCAGCCCATCGAGTCTGCACCGGTCAAACAAGTACCTAACTATTCTAATCACATTTTCCAGCACTAGGCCCCCTTGTATGCCATGGCATTGCAAGTGCACATCCAAATACTTCTTAAATGTTATGAGGGTTTCTGCCTCTACCACCCTTTCAGGCAGCGAGTTCCAGATTCCCACCACCCTCTGGGTGAAAAAATTCTTCCCTTAAACTCCTGTCCCTTACCTTAAATCTATGCCCCCCCAATTATTGATCCCTCCACCAAGGGGAAAAGTTCCTTCCTGTCTACCCTATCCATGCCCCTCATAATTTTATACACCTCAATCATATCCCCCCTCAATCTCCTCTGCTCCAGGGAAAATAACCCCGATCTATCCAATCTCTCTTCATAACTAAAACTCTCCAACCCAGGCAGCATCCTGGTAAATCTCCTCTGCACCGCTAGTGCAATTACATCCTTCCTATAATGCGGATTCCAGAACTGCAAGCAATACTCTAGCTGTGACCTAACCAGCGTTTTATACAGTTCCAGCATAATCTCCCTGCTCTTATATTCTATGCCTTGGCTAACAAAGGCAAGTATCCCATACGGCTTCTTAACCAACTTATCTACCTGTCCCACCTCCTTCAGGGACCAGTGGACATGTACACCAAGGTCCCTCTGATTCTCGGCACTTCCCAGGGTCCTACCATTCATCGTTTATTCCTGTGCCTTGTTTGTCCTGCCCAAGTGCATCACCTCACACCTTTCCGGATTAAATTCCATTTACCACTGATCAGCCCATCTGACCAGCCAGTGTGTAACCTCCTGTAATCTAAGGCTATCCTCACTATTTATCACCCCACCGATTTTCATGTCATCCGCGAACTTACTGATCAACCCTCCTGCAGTCAAGTCTAAATCATTTATATATACCACAAACAGCAAGGGACCCAACACCGATCCCTGCGGAACCCCACTGGACACAGGCATCCAGTCACAAAAACACCCCTCAACCATCACCCTCTGCTTCCTGCCACTCAGCCAATTCTGGATCCAATTTGCCAAATTGCCTTGGATCCCATGGGTTCTTACCTTCGTTATCTGTCTCCCATGCAAGACCTTATCAAAAACCTTGCTGAAGTCCAAGTAGACTGTCAAATGCATTGCCCTCATCTACACACCTGGTCACCTCTTTGAAAAATTCAATCAAATTGGTCAGACATGACCTCCCCTTAACAAAACCATGCTGACTGTCCTTGATTAACCCCTGCCTCTCCAAATGTAGATTAATTCTGCCCCTCAGAATTGCTTCCAATAGTTTCCCCACCACAGAGATTAGACAGGCTGGCCTGTAGTTCCCTGGTTTATCCCTTCCTCCCTTCTTGATTAACGGTACCACATTGATTGTCCTCCAGTCCTCTGGCACCTCTCCTGTGGTCAGAGAGGTATTGAAAATTATTGCCAGCGCCCCTGCTATCTCCTCCCTTGCCTCAACAGCCTGGGAAACATTTCATCTGGGCCTGGAGATTTATCTACTTTTAAGCCTGCCAGCCCACTTAGAACCTCCTCCCTTTCTATGCTAATTTCTTTAATTATATCACAGTCCTTCTGCCTGATTACCATACCTACGTTGTCCTTCTCACTTGTGAACACCGACACAAAGTATTCATTTAGAACCCTACCTATGTCTTCTGACTCCACACACAAATTACCACTATGGTCCTTAATGGGCCCTACTCTTTCCCTAGTTATCCTCTTACTCTTAATGTACTTAAATAACTTTGGATTTTCCTTTATTTTACCTGCCAATGTTTCTTCAAGCCCCTTTATGCTCTCCTAATTTCCTTTTTAAGTTTCTCCCTACACATTCTATATTCCTCAAGGATTTCTGCTGTTTCGATCCCTCGTTATCTGCCATAAGTCTCCCTTTCTCTCCTCATCCAATGCTGTATATCCCTCGACATCCAGGGTTCCCTGGATTTATTTGTCCCACCCTTTGTCTTTACTAGAATATGTTGGCCCTGTACTCTCCCTATTTCCTTCTTGAATGAGTCTCACTGCTCTGATGCAGATTTACCTAAAAGTAGCTGCTCCCAGTCCACTCAGGCCAAATCATACCTGATCTTATTAAAATTGGCCTTCACCTAATTTAGAACTCTAATTTCTAGCCCATCCTTGCCCTTTTTTAAAAAATAGTCAGTTAAAATAGTTGATTCAACATAAAATTATATATAGAAAGGAAAATATTGAGAGGGGAAAGGGGGTTGAGGGGGAGAGAGAGATGAGAGATAGAAAGAGTATTTTTTTAAAGGCATTAAATTATTTTAAATCTCCAAAAATAATTAAAATCTAAAGGAATGAGACACCACACTTTAAAAGATGATTTTCAGTGCCAGAGAGGTTGTCTGGCTACAATTAAGACTTAGCATGCTGTCAAAAATTTACTTACACTGGAACACATAAACTCTTAACATTTTCTGGCAAATTTATTGCTGTTCATGTATTTCAGTGTAGAGTCTCTTGGCAGCATGCTAGTTTAGCGCAGTTTCTGGAGGAGCAGGGCAACTCAGGACAGAGCAACTCAGGACAGACCAGAGCAAACCTTCCAGATTATCATGTTTAACTGCAGATGCGCAGTCACCAGAAGTTGAACGGAGAGTACCCATTAGCTTCATCATTAATTTTAATCACAAAATCCAGGTTATTCAGTTCAACAATTTCTGATCATAATCACTGCTCTCATTTTCTCTGATAGCAAGTAATGACAATGGTTCCTCTAGACCCAACTTTCTTTTCTTTATTGTCCCAGCGCCATCTCCTTTGGCCTTGCACCATCATCCTAATTGGCATTTAATCTCTCCTGCCTTCCACACTCTCTCAGGACCTCTCCCTTTTGTCATTTTCCCACTCCCTTTCTCTGCCTCCCTGTCTGGATAAAAACTGTTCTGATGAAAGGTCACTGAGCTGAAACGTTAGCTCTATTTCTCTCGTCACAGATGCTCCCTGGCCTGCTGAGCACTTCCAGCATTTTCGGTTTTTACTTGCAAAACAAGCCTAGATATTCCACCTGCTCAGGCCTCATTAAAACGCAAGCGTCATGATGAGGTCCAATCAAGTCCCCCAATGCCCTTCTGATCTCTCGGTTGCATTTTTGCGGACGGGTCCCAGTCTTGCCAAGAGTGGGGTGGGCATTAGAATGGCCCAGGCCTCATTGTTGCTGAGTCAGGGTGACCTTGACTCACCCGGACCTTTGACCCTACCTTCCTCACATGGACCTCTGACCCTACCTGCCTCATGTGGACCTCTGACCATACCTTCCTCACATGGACCTCTGACCCTAACAGCTTCACGCGGACCTCTGACCCTACCTGCCTCACATGGACCTCTGACCCTACCTGCCTCACACGGACCTCTGACCCTACCTGCCTCACACGGACCTCTGACCCTACCTGCCTCACATGGACCTCTGACCCTAACAGCTTCACGCGGACCTCTGACCCTACCTGCCTCACATGGACCTCTGACCCTACCTGCCTCACATGGACCTCTGACTCTACCTGCCTCACACGGACCTCTGACCCTACCTGCCTCACATGGACCTCTGACCCTACCTGCCTCACATGGACCTCTGACCCTACCTGCCTCACACGGACCTCTGACCCTACCTGCCTCACATGGACCTCTGACCCTACCTGCCTCACACGGACCTCTGACCCTACCTACCTCATGTGGACCTCTGACCCTACCTGCTTCACGTGGACCTCTGACCCTTCCTGCCTCACACGGACCTGTGACCCTAGGGCTTCAGTGTGACCTTACTGGGAAGCAGTGTCCACTCCACGTTGGACGAATAAAAAATCTGCCTGAAGATCACACGACTATCAAACAAACAGGATCATCTGCTCATTTATCACAACTTCAAATATGAAAACAGGTTTCACACTCGCTTGAGAATAGAAGATTGAGAGGTGATCTAATGGAGGTAACTAAGATAATTGAATGAGTTGATAGGGTAGTTATGAAAAAAAATTTCCTCCAGTACAGATTCATGGTGAAGACAGCACCCAGCTCCACCTCCTGAAATTCTCCACCTCTGAGGGATGGAGGGAGGCTCAGTCATTGAGTCAAGGCCGAGATCAATCAATAGATTTCTAGGTATCGAAGGATATGGGGATAGTGCAGGAAAATGATGCTGAGGTAGAAAATCAGTTGTGATCTCGTCACATGGCGGATCAGGCTCGAGGGGCCGAATGGCCTACTCCTGCTCCTATTTCCTATGTCGCCTAAAATTAGTGCAAAACCATTTTGGGGTGATGTCAGGAAATGCTCTTTCACACACTGGGGAGTGGAAACCTGGCACTCTCTCCCCCCAAAACTGTTGAGGTTGGAGGGGTTGTGGGGGGGGCGTGGGGGAAAGGTGTCAATTGAAAATTTCAAAACCGAGAGTGATTGATTTTTGTTGGGTAAGGGCTTTAAGAGACATGGGACCAAGGCAGTCGGTTGGAGTTGAGGCACGGGTCAGCCACGATCTAACTGAATGATGGGGTAGGCTCGAGGGGCTGAATGGCCTACTCCCTGGCTATGTCCTGGAACGGGGATCAGCACATGCCTCGGCAGCCTGACAGAACTCCGGAACGTCCCACCAGGTAGGAGCATCATCACCGCATTATCATCTACAGTAGCTTCTTCGATGCCCCCACAAAACTGACATTCCTCATTCCCAGTGCCATTCTTGGTAACCTCCCTTCACAAAATGGCGGATGCAACACCAAAGTCAGAACAAGGATAGAGGTAGCCAGAAATAACCTTGTCAAGGTGAAGGGTGTGTTAACAAGAAGAAGACTCAAGCTTGTAACAAGAAAGAAACTCACAAGATGCTATATTCTATCCATTTTTCCACCTGCCTTGGACACCTGCACAATAAATAAAGACCTGTAGAAGAAAATAGAGGCCTTTGAAATGTGAATGCTAAGATGTATGCTCAAAATTCCATATACAGTCCATAAGAGTAAATGAAGAGGTCCTTGAAATTGTAAGAACAATGTTAGGAGATAGAGATAGTTTAAGTAAGTTATATTTGCACTCCTGAGTGTTAGGCATGAGTTTTAGCTTTAAAGTTTATGTTTGATTTGTATTTCTGTGTCTGTGTGTTAAGAAAGATCAAATTGAGTTTTAGTTTCATTTTAAAAGTTCTTGCATTTCTAATAAGAGTTTTACAACTAAGTTAAGCAAATAAGAGTAGAAAAATTGGGCTGTTGCCTAGCAAGAGGGAGCCAGAGACGCAGGGCCCTCCCACAGACACACAGAAGAATAAAAACAGCAGTTTGTTTTGGAAGCTGTTGGAGCTCAATTGGTTAGAAATCAGCTGTGAAGCCGAAGCAACCTAAAAGGGGATGGATAGCCGGTCGCAAGCTAAATAAAAGACTCCAAAATACAGGGGAGTAGAACGGTTGGGGGGGGAGTCCCAAGCAGACCTTGTAATCAAAGGAAGGACAGGAACCTGGAAAAGATCCTGTTAAGTGAAGTTAAGAGTGAGGGGCAGAGAGAAAGGCCCCAAGCTTCAGATTTAAAGTGTGAACAGCTTGCAAGAGGCATGAAGGTTCAAAGAGACAACTGAAGATCTATTACTCTTTGCTATTGGCATGTGAAGCAGTGGTGTACTGTTAACACTGAGTCGGTGAGAGAGAGTGCGTGGAAGACAGCTTGAATGCATGTGGTAACCCAGGGAAGAGGAACATCAGGAGAGTTCGAAACCCTGGAGGTGAACCCTCATGGAGGGCATCTGAGAAAAAGCACCAGTTTGGAGAAGAGCCCAAGGAGAGTTCTTGGAGAGTGGAGATAGGAAACCCTTGCGTGAAAGACTGAGTCAGTGAGGCCAATTGGCTCTCAGTGTGACAAGCGTCTGGGGGGAGTTGAGGAGAGATCCATAGCATCTGGTTGATGTGGCATCTGTCACTTGGTTTCAGAGTGTGTGTGCCTGACCACAGGTTGCCTATTGGTTTACATGGACTCAGTATTTGCTGTAGACATTAGAGTATAAGATAGCTTTTGTAACTTGTGTTATCCTTGCAAATCTGTATATATTTGTAAAGGTGTAGTTGTGGGTGAAGGAGCATTGTAATATAGTTTATCTTTTGTTGTTGAATAAATATTTCATTCTTTTGTTAAAAACCTATCAGCTGACTCCTGTGACTCTGCTCAGTAGCTACTCTCCAAGTATCTAAACAAACATAAAAAAAGTTAGGATCCATGAAGCATTCCACTCTGGGATCAGGTTTGTCCAGGGCTAACCTCAGCCCCTGGGATCGTAACAGCAAAACTAACTCTAAAAGGCGACATCCAGAAAATTAAGGCTCACATTTTCCAGGCTGCCTGCCGTGGGGATCAGCACGAGCAGGACGAACAATTGGACAGGCCAGCTAAAGGTCCTTTGACTTGGGGCAGGAACTTCCAGTCCGGCGGCGGGAGGGATCGGAAAATCCTGCCCAAAACGTCGGCGTTCAGGTCTATTTGATCGGAGCCGAAAAGCTACAAAGATCTCTTCTCGAGGGCGAAGTGGAGGGCAGCAGAGAGAGGGGTCGACCGGGGTATAGTTGGGACCATGGACATCACAGAGTCGTTCAAGACAAGCTACAGTCAACATGTGAGGAGGGCGCAAGACAGGCGAGCATGACATACCAAGGCAGCAGATCCCCTGGTAGGTGTAGCTACGAGCAGCAGCAGCAGCACTAGCAGCAATACATAGAGATAACCTTCCAACTATTGTTCCCATGTTGGTCTCCGCATTTGTGAAGGTGCAACAAAAAAAAAAGATGAAACCCGAACCGAGAGCTTACAACAGCAGGGGGTTTCCCGACTGTGGGTGGTGACCCCCCAGTGGGGTCGCGGGGCGCGATTTGCAGGGTGGGACTTTGGGATCACGAGCTCCGATGAGGCTGCAATGGCGGTCGTGGAGCTGAGGCTAAGCTTGATAGCTGCGAGGGCGCCTTCAAATGCCTGTGTTTTCTTTCTGTCAGTGGATGTGGCTCAATCGTCTGAGGCCTGATTGCCGCTACAACCACAGCCCATTTACAATAAAATAGGTGGGCCTTCCTCCTTTTCAGGGCAAACCCAACAGTTTTTAACCTCCCCCCCCCGCCCCACCCCACCCCCGTGCTTCCATTTCTCACCCCCACCCCCCCCACCCGGAACAACTCTCCACTCCCCAATCCACACACAACACCCCAACGCTCAGCAGCTTTCTAACCTCCACCACCACCTCCCCCACTGCCCTGCCCAACCCCCAACCGAGCCCACTCTGGGGGTCACACAAGTCAAAATGGCGGGGGTGGGGGGCGGAGGGGGTCACACCGGGGTAAAGTTTGGGAAGCACTGGGCTACAACGATCAGCAAAGGCTGCATGGGTGGGGCCCCATTTATCCAGAACAGAGAAGATGGTGGGCAACCTGATAGAGGCCTTGCGATCAGAGAAGAGTACAGCAGAGGAGGAGGCTATTCAGCCCATTGGGTCGTGCTGGCTTTCACTTGGTACCTAACCTGCATGTAACACACCGAGCCCTTCTTCGAAGTCATTGACATAAATTATAAATAGCCACGGCTCCAGCAGTGATCCCTTTGGCGCCCGCCAGTGCCAGCCCGCTGACCTCTTTATTCCGGCTCTGTTTTCTGTCCTTTATCAATCCTCACCTGCTATTGAAGGGGTTTGATGGGGTCAACATGGAGAGGATGGTCCCACACTTGTAGAGGAAGCCACAAACATAAGGCAAGTCACTAATAAACCCAGTAGGGAATTCAGGAGAGCCTTCATTATCCAGCAAGGAGATAGAACGAGGCACTCACCTCCGCATGGAGCTGAGGCGAATAGTATAGGAGCATTTAACAGAAAGCCTGATAAGCACAAACAAGAAGGGAGTAGAAGGTTATGCTGGTTGGGGTTAATGTAGAGGGATGGGTAGAATAGGTTTCTGTGCTGCCCATTATCAGTATAGAGCAGATAAAGCAAGGAGCTCATTTTACACAGTGAATGACTCGGCACAAAATGAAGGGTAATTGAAAGCCCAGGCAGTCACTAATGAAGCTTCAACTTAATCCCAAACAACAGAGTCCGCAGCTTATTAAACAAAAAAATAAATAACTGCGCTGGGGGAGGGGTGGGTGACACTTGACAAGCCAACTGAAATGAGATTTGCACAACTTCAAGTAGTTACAACGGCACAAGAGGAATGAGAATTAGAATGTGAGCACATCACGAATGAGAGGGGGCAGGTTCAAAGCGATTTGCAAAAGAAGCAAATGTGAGGTGAGAAAAAAAGCGTTCTCCCCCCAGCTTGTTCTGGATTGCACGGCCTGGGAGTGCGGTGGAGGTAGGTTCAATCGAGGCCTTCAAGGGGTCATTAGGTGATTGTTTGAATAGAAACAATGTGTTGGGGCACCGGGGTTGGGGGGGTGGTGGCTGGTGGGGTGAAGGCAGGGCAATAGCACTGGGTCATAATATTCATTCAGAGAGCCGGTGAGGACTCGCTGGGCTGAATGGCCTCCTTCTGTGCCGTTAAAATTCTTGAGATTCTGTATTTAGGACTGCCAATCCTGACAAACCAGGAGCCATGCTCATCAAAAGAGAGAAAATTCATTCTTTATACGACGTTTTTCAAGCTCTCAGGACCTACTTCAAAGCCGCTTCCCACCAGCAAAGTGTTTTTGGAGTGCTGTCACTCACGTTGGAAAGGCACAGCAAGATCCCACTGGCAGAGTGTGATTGTGACAGGGTAAAGCGTTTGAGCGATACCGGTCGAAGGGGTACCTGGGTAAACTTCCCCGCCCTTCTTTAAAAATGGCCTTGAGTATCCCCAAGAGGCTTAACAACTCATCTGAAAGATGGCACCTCTGACAGGCAGCACTCCCCCAGTGCTGCATTAGGAATGTTGACAGGAACATGGTACTCAAGTCCCTGGAGCAGGATTTGAACCCACAAACTTCAGACTCTTGGAGGTGAGGGTGCTACCGCTGAGCCACGACCGGCCCAGACAAGGACCAGCTCTTTTTATGCTCCTTCCTCAGCCCTTGAAAGGAAGTGGGCTGGATGGAGCCTTACAGGCGTCTGTAAAATACAGACGGACAGGAAAGACTTAAACCCGAGCATTAATAAGAAGTTAACAAGTCAAAATCACAGCTGCAAAACAAGACCATGCAGGTACAAACTGGTATATGGCAACTTCAGGGCTAAGCAGAGGGAATGCCGTTTAACACATAGAGCAATCTATCCTGGGGAGGGGGGGATAGCAGAGTCAACTGAGTGGGCTGAATGGCCTCCTACACTTGTACAAACAGGAGATCTAGCTTGGGACTTCCGTCCGGTGTGCTCAGCACATTAGGACAGGTATCTACCCACTGAACCTTAACACGACCCAAAGCTGGCAAACCAGGGCGGGGTTGTTGTTTATGTGTCTCCCACCCCCCCCCCACCGTCCCCCAGACCAGTTATGCTGAAGGTAATTTTTATGAACAGGACCGTGTGGTGGTAAAGAGGTCTCATTGGGAAATGCAGTGTTCTCACTGTATGTCTCAAGCAGAGCAACTTGTCTTTATATAGCGCTTTTAAAAACAGCACAATCTCCCAGGGCACTTCAGGTCAAACACTGGCTGATTGTGAGCAGTTTTGGTCCCCTTACCTAAGAAAGGATACATTGGCCATAGAGGGAGTGCAGCAAAGATTCACCGGGCTGATTCCTGGGATGGTGGGACTGTCCAGTGAGGACAGGTTGAGGAGACTGTGCCCTGTAGTCTCTAGAGTTTCGAAGAATGAGAGGTGATCTCCTTAAAAGGTACAGGGCTCGACACGGTAGATGCAGGTAGGGTGATTTTCCTGGCTGAGTGGGGGAGGCAGGGGTGGGGTCGGGGGGGGAAGCGATGTCTCGGACCAGGGTCAGAGTAAGAGGTCGGCCATTTAGAATTGAGGTGAGGAGGAATTTCTTCACTCGGAGGGTGGTGACTCTTTTGGAATTCTCTACCCCAGAGGGCTGTGGAGGCTCAGTGATTGAGCACACTCGAGGCAGAGACCGATAGATTTCTGGATATTAAAGGCATTAAGGGATTTGGGAATGGAGCGGGAAAATGGTGGTGATCTAGCTGAATGGGGAGCAGGCTCGAGGGGCCGAATGGCCTCCTCCTGCTCCCTATTTTCCGTGTTCCTGCAGCGATGGAGAGGCTTCGCAAGTCCTGGCGTTAACCACAAAGCTGTGAGTTTATCCTGAAGGCAGCACTGGTATCGTGTGTCCCGCTCTCCGTAAGGCTGCTCTATCACACCGCAGGCCCTGCTCTCTCCCCGAGTGCCCGCGCCGACTTCAGCGCTCGCCTTCCTCCCGAACCTCCCCGCCCCGGCTGCGCTGAGCGTTCCGGCGCGGCGGGCTGCCCGTTAATTGGCCAGCCAGCCTGAAGCCGCAGGCGGAGGCGGGGAACCGTGTCCCGGCCGCTCTCGGACCCGCCCACCAGCCCACCCGACGACCCTGCCCCCTGGGTTCAATTCCCGCTTCAGTGCTGATAGTCTACAACCAGTAATGGGTAGACATAAGAAATCCCATGCCAAACTATGTTGAATGACGGGGGGGGGGGGGGGGGGGGGGGGGGGTGGGGGGGTGCAGGGGAGTTGTCCCCCCGGTTGCCCTGCCCAATATTTATCCCTCAGTCAGCATCGTTAGCACGGATTATCTGGCCATGATCACATTGCTGGCTGTGGGATCTTGCTCTGCACAAATTGGCTGCCACGTTTTTTTCTACATTACGACAGTGACTACCCTTCAAAAGTGCTTCATCGACTGCAAGGTGCTTCGGGGCCTCTTCGAGATGAAGGGCAGAGATTTCGGTGGGGGGGGGGGCGAGGGGTGGGGTGAGTAAGGCGGAAAATTAAAGTGCCAACTGAAGCGGGTTTGCCAAAGTGGATTTGGGCTGGCCGCACTTAGCGACAGCTTGCATTTATATAGCGCCTTTCGGGGAGTAAACCATCCCGAGGCTCTTCACTGGACAGAATATGATGCTGAGCCACATAAGGAGATAGTGGTACAGGTGTGCAAGGCCATGGTGAAAGAGGTGGATTGTTAGAAGTTTCATAAAAGGAGGGGTGAAAGAGGCAGGGATACGAGAGTGAAAATAGCCCATTGTACCAATAGACAGGACCTAATGATCCCAGGAACACAATAGATCTTCCAAAACTGTACCAGCAATTTCTATGACCTACAGCATCCTGCTCGCAATTGAGACCTTTAGCAACACCCCCATCATCAATCCAATTGAAAACAGAGTTTAAAAAATAACTCTAAGATAAAAGCAAAAAACTGTACGTGCTGGAAATCCAAAACAAAAACAAAAATACCTGGAAAAACTCAGCAGGTCTGGCAGCATCTGCAGAGAGGAGCACAGTTAATGTTTCGAATCCAAATGACTCTTCAACAGAACTAAGTAAAAATAGAAAAGGGGTGAAATATAAGCTGGTTTAAGGGGAGGTGGGACAAGAAGAGCTGGATAGAGGGTCAGTGATAGGTGGAGATAACCAAAAGATGTCATAGACAAAAGGACAAAGAGGTGTTGAAGGTGGTGATATTATCTAAGGAATGTGCTAATTAAGGGTAGAAAGCAGGACGAGCAAGGTACAGATAATCCTGGTGGGGGTGGGGTGGGGTAAGGGATCAAAATAGGCTAAAAGGCAGAGATAAAACAATGGATGGAAATACATTTAAAAATAATGGAAATAGGTGGGAAAAGAAAAATCTATATAAGTTATTAGGAAAAACAAAAAGGAGAGGGAAAATCGGAAAGGGGGTGGGGATGGAGAAGAGAGTTCAAGATCTAAAATTGTTGAACTCAATATTCAGTCCGGAAGCTGTAAAGTGCCTAGTCGGAAGATGAGGTGCTGTTCCTCCAGTTTGCGTTGAGCTTCACTGGAACAATGCAGCAGGCCAAGGACAGACATGTGGACATGAGAGCAGGGTGGAGTGTTGAAATGGCAAGCGACAGGGAGGTTTGGGTCATTCTTGCGGACAGACCGAAGGTGTACTGCAAAGCGGTCACCCAGTCTGCGTTTGGTCTCTCCATGTTCTCCTTAAACTCCTCTCACTTCCTCCAAATAAAAGTTGTGGCTATGGGTACCTGCATGGGCCCCAGCTATGACTGTCTCTTTATGGGGTAAGTGGAACATTCCTTGTTCCGGTTCTACTCCGGCCCCCTCCCACAACTCTTTCTCCGGTACATCGATGATTACTTCGGTGCTGCTTCATACTCTCGTCGGGACCTGGAAAAATTTATTAATTTTGCTCCCAATCTCCACCCCTCCATCATTTTCACATGGTCCATCTTTGACACCTCCCTTCCCTTCCTTGACCTCTCTGTCTCAATCTCTGGTGATAGACTGTCCACCATATCCATTACAAGCCTACCGACTCCCACAGCTACCTCGACTACAGCTCCTCACACCCCGCTTCCTGTAAGGATTCCACCCCATTCTCTTAGTTCCTTCGCCTCCGTCGCATCTGTTCTGATGATGCCACTTTCAAAAACAGTTCCTCTGACATGTCCTCCTTCTTCCTTAACCGAGGTTTTCCACCCATGGTCGTTGACAGGGCCCTCAACCGTGTCTGGCCCATCTCCCGTGCATCCACCCTCACGCCTTCTCCTCCCTCCCAGAAACATGATAGGGTCCCCCTTGTCGTCACTTATCACCCCAACAGCCTCCGCATTCAAAGGATCATCCTCCGCCATTTCTGCCAACTCCAGCACGATGCCACCACCAAACACATCTTCCCTTCACACACCCCCCCACCCCCCCGCCCCCCCAACCACCACCCCCCGGCGGCATTCCATAGGGATTGTTCCCTCCGTGACACCCTGGTCCACTCCTCCATCACCCCCTACACCTCAACCCCCTCCCACGGCACCTTCCCATGCAACCGCAGAAGATGCAACACCTGCCCCTTCACGCCCCCCCTCCTCACCGTCCAAGGGCCCAAACACTCCTTTCAAGTGAAGCAGCATTTCACTTGCACTTCCCTCAATTTAGTCTACTGCATTCGTTGCTCCCAATGTGGTTTCCTCTACATTGGAGAGACCAAACGCAGACTGGGTGACCGCTTTGCAGAACACCTTTGGTCTGTCCGCAAGCATGTCCCAAACCTCCCTGTCGCTTGCCATTTCAACACTCCACCCTGCACTCATGCCCACATGTCCATCCTTGGCTTGCTGCATCGTTCTGGTGAAGCTCAACGCAAACTGGAGGAACAACACCTCATCTTCCGACTAGGCACTTTACAGCCTTCCGGACTGAATATTGAGTTCAATAATTTTAGATCATGAATTCTCTCCTCCATCCCCACCCCTTTCCGATTCTCCCCCTCCTTTTTGTTTTTTCCAATAATTTATATAGATTTTTCTTTTCCCACCTGTTTCCATTATTTTTAAATGTATTTCCATCCATTGTTTTATCTCTACCTTTTAGCGTTTGTCGATTCCTTCACCTCACCCCACCCCCACTTGGACTATCTGTACCTTGCTCGTCCTGCTTTCTACCCTTAATTAGCACATTCCTTAGATAATATCACCACCTTCAACACATCTTTGTCCTTTTGTCTGTGACACCTTTTGGTTTTTTTCCACCTATCACTGGCCCTCTATCCAGCTTTACTTGTCCCACCCCTCCCCGCCCCACCACCCCCTTAAACCAGCTTATATTTCACCTCTCTTTTATTTTTACTTAGTTCTGTTGAAGAGTCATTCGGACTCGAAACGTTAACTCTGTTCCTCTCCGCAGATGCTGCCAAACCTGCTGAGTTTTTCCAGGTATTTTTGTTTTTGTTTTAAAAAATAACCAGTGGCTTAAAGGTATTGGCCTGAATGAAGTCCAGCAGGCAAAGACCTTTAACAGGTGACCTACGGTGTCTCAGTGGCGACACTCTCTCCCAAATCTGAGGTTTGCAAAGTTGCGCTCCAGAGACTGGTGTACCGAGGAAGTGCTACACTGTCGGAGGTGCTCTCTTTCAGATGAGACGTTAATCTAGGGCCCCAGCTGGATATAAAGGTCCCATAAAGAGTAGGTGAGATTCCACCCCCCGCCCTGCTCTGGAGTCCTGGCCAGTATTTATCCATCAACCAACATTCCGGAAACATTATCCAGCCGTTGTCAGAAGTTATATCTGCAGCTTGCTGTTGAAAAGGATTCCCCAGCCTCCGTTAGTTGCCAGCAGTGATAGGTTACTGCCCATTCAGGAGAAGGAAAGCTCCTGCAGTCTCACTGCTTGATCGTAACCTCACATTTTCTCCCTCTCAATCCTCAGCCTGAGCTGTATCACCAGCAGAAATCTATGTTATTTAACGACAAGCACTTGCATTAATATAGCACCGTTACTGCAGCAAAATGCTTTGGGTACTTTCGCTGTGGAGGTTAACAGGTAGCAATTGACACTGAGCCACATACAGATCTGCTTGGACAAGTGACCCAACGGGCGATCCTGCTTTGGAAGGTGTGCTGAACGTCACGTTATAAATACAAATCTGTTCATTCATTCTATTCCGCGCTTCCCGTTTAGCCATCCCCACTCACCTGCTCCCTGGTGAAGTTCTTGTCCGGCCCCAAGAGGTAAGGTGTGATGAAGCTCTCTGCTGGCTTAATCTGAGCCATGAACCCATAAAAACACAAGTACAAGACGGAGAACCTCCAACACTCCCCGGGCTGCTGGAGGGGTTTCTCTGTGACCTCGGGGTCCATTGCTGTTTGGCTGTCTCTCCCTCTCCCTCTCTCTCTGTCTCTCTCTCGCAGAGCCCCCTCTGCCCAGTTCCTTGGTCCCTCTCGGGTTCTCTCTCTCTCTCTCTCGCTCTCCTCTCTCTGCCCGGTATCTCGTCGCGGTCTAACAGTTGTTTCCGACGCAGCCTCACAGCCTCTCCCACAAATCACACAGGTGGAGAGCGAAGGTGCACAAACCCCACGGCTTCAGGACCCACGGCGCTCGTCCTCAGTCCAAACTTCCTTTGAGTGGGAGAGCCTTTGCGGGGACTGCTCTTCCTTGCTGCTGCTGCTGCTGCTGCTGCTGTTGCTGCTCTTCACAGCTGTTAAAGAGCACGAGTGCCATGAACGAAACAACAAGGGAATCCTCTGCGCTTCCACTCAGAGCAGGAAGAGTGTGCAGAGCTCACAGCGGCTGGATATTGATATAAGCAGAGCCTAACCCCGCCTCCCACCCCCCCCCCAACCCCCACCCCCCAGGGCTTGCAGTGAAAACTTTGGCTCTTCAGAACAAGTTTTCGTAGCTATTACCCACAAAGCCTTCTTCCTTTTTTTTCTCTCTGGCACTGGGCAGGCTGGGATTTGGAGTCCTCCAGGCTCCTAGCCTGAGCGAGAGCAGCTCCAACTGCACTACATGTACCAGAGAGCGCTGCAGACGCTGAGGAGGTAGCTAGTGCTGACAGGCAGCCAGCTTGTGAACTCTCCCCATGACATTGCCATCGCCAGGGGCTTGACAGTAATTTAACGCTGGTACTCCCACTCCAGCCTGCCCGAGTTTCCAGTTGTCTCTCTCTCTCTCTCTCTCTCTCTGTGTGTGTGTGTGCTTTGTCACTGGACTTTGCTTAGAGCTTGGCGAATTAAGGTTTTAAAGAGCAATTTACAATGAGAGGGCAGGGAGGGGCAGCCTTTCTCTACCCCACCCCCCTCCCACCCCCCAGCTGAGGCTAACTCATTCAAAAACTGCTGCAGAGTGTTGCCTCAGGAGAAACAATGGCACCAGAGAGTGACCGGGGTGGGGGGGGGGGGTAGCGTTCGCCTCTTGTTAACCCACGCTGTCAAACGCCATAACGCAGCCCCGGAGCTCACCAAGGAAGAGAAATCACACGCGCCCAAGCCCTAGTCATAGGGGACGCGGCAGCCGATTTGCGCACAGCAGGATCCCACAAACTGCAACGTGACGATGATGATGAGCGGACAATCTGTTTTTTTGCTTGAGGAATAGCAGATTGGTGCCACGAGAGTTTTTTTTTCCCCCCCACGTTTACTTGAGAAGGGGGCTGCAGCTTAACGTCTCACCTGAGGGAGAGCTATCTCCGACATTCCAGCATCCACCTCAGTACTGCGCCGAAACAACCCCCCCCCTCTCCACGCTGCACTGAAATGGCAGCCAGGACCATCCGCTCAAGTCTCCAGAATGGGGCTTGAACCCACGAGCTTCAGACTCTGAAGCAAGAGCACTGCCCACTAAGCCACACAGACGCTCTGCAGCGCAGTGAAATACTTACGGGCAGAATTTCCCCAATGGCGTCCTGGGGGTAAGCAGGCCCCTCACGTCCACGTGTAAAATGATGTGCGGTGATGTTGGCCGAGCGTCCCGACATCACCGAGCGCCATCGCGATATTTCCCTGGGAGGGTGCGCGATGAAGTCTGACGCGCGCCCGCCATTAATTAACGGGCCACTTAAGACCATAAGGTTGGATGGGCAGAGAAAAATCCGATTTAATTAATTGACTAAGGGCCTTAACAGGCTCCTTAATTGTCGACAGGCGCGGGGCCACTGATCGCGCTCACCTGCTGAGCGAAATACAGCGAGAGTGAGCGATAACATCGGGACGCTCACCCAACGAGGGAAATACAGCGAGAGTGAGCGATGACCTCAGGACACTCACCCAACGAGGGAAATACCGCGAGAGTGAGCGATGACCTCAGGACACTCACCCAACGAGGGAAATACCGCGAGAGTGAGCGATGACCTCAGGACACTCACCCAACGAGGGAAATACAGCGAGAGTGAGCGATAACATCGGGACGCTCACCCAACGAGGGAAATACCGCGAGAGTGAGCGATGACCTCAGGACACTCACCCAACGAGGGAAATACAGCGAGAGTGAGCGATAACATCGGGACGCTCACCCAACGAGGGAAATACCGCGAGAGTGAGCGATGACCTCAGGACACTCACCCAACGAGGGAAATACAGCGAGAGTGAGCGATGACATTGGGACGCTCGCCCAACGAGGGAAATACCGCGAGAGTGAGTGATGACATTGGGACACTCGCCCAACGAGGGAAAATTTCTACCCCAAGTTTCAGTACGGACTGTTTCCAACTATTGATCCTCTCAGGAAGGGTTTTGCAAGTGTTTACTATCTTTAAGGCGCTACACAAGCCCTGGTTCTTGGAGTTACAATCTCGCCTTCCCAACTGTAGCTGATTCATTCCAACGAAATGTTAATTTTTACTGGAGTCACACAAGAAAACGCCAGGTGTTGAAAATGCATCAAAAACCTACTCCTTAACCTGAGCCTCTTAAATCACATTACTCTTTCAATTATCAAGCTCATTCCCAACACAAGTGGACTCTGACCGTTGAAATCGAAATCATTCAAAATCAACCCCAGCAGCGACATCAACTGCCTGAGTATCAGTGCAGAACATGGCTGATTAGACACCGGCAACAGGCTAAGGTTGGGCCGGAGCTGCTAAACATCCAGGGTTAGGCTGGTGTCTCCGGGGACTGAAGGTTAACCTCAGGGGCACGGCTGCACCAACAGAGGAGAAAATTTACAGGGACGTTCAAAAGAAACACTGGGGAGAATTTTCTCCACTTCGGGGGGTGGGGGGGGTGGGAGGTTGGGAGAGCGGGCGCGCCGCCATTTTGCACGGGCGGGCCAACTTTACACATCGGCAAGCAAGGCCCGGCCCCCACTCGCTGACCCGAAGATCCTGCCAATGTCAGGAATATTGGAAATGGGGGATAAGGGGAAGCGTGACGAAGATTCGAAAATAGTCCCATCAGAGTTCGCAACGACTGGGAGTGGGGGGAGAATGTTTTACCGCTGCCCAATTATCCATTGCAGCCAATGTTAAACTTGCCGGATTTTACCCCTGTCCAATTTTAAACCCACCCTAATTAAAACCTGCGTAATTTATAACCTGTCCAATTTCAATCCCGCACAATTTTAATCCCGCACATTATTAATCCCGCACAATTTCAATCCCACACAATTTCAATCCCGCACAATTTTAATGCTGCACAATTTCAATCCCGCACAATTTTAATCCCGCACAATTTCAATCCCGCACAATTTTAATCCCGCACAATTTCAATCCCGCACAATTTCAATCCCGCACAATTTTAATGCTGCACAATTTCAATCCCGCACAATTTCAATCCCGCACAATTTTAATCCCGCACAATTTCAATCCCGTACAATTTTAATCCCGCACAATTTCAATCCCGCACAATTTCAGTCCCGCACAATTTTAATCCCGCACAATTTCAATCCCGCACAATTTTAATCCCGCACAATTTCAATCCCACACAATTTTAATCCCGCACAATTTCAATCCCGCACAATTTAAAATTGCTGCCTCAGGGAGATCAGCTCAAATTTGAAAACTTTATTAAAGGGTGAAAAAAATGTCCCCTCATGTGACACTGTCAATTACCTTTATTTACAAATTTTACACACATTTTAAACCCCTCATGAAACCTCATCCCGCCCGTGGATGAGGTTTCATGTTTTTTCTGAAGGCTGCCTGGGTCCTTCGGCTGCCGCCCCACCCCCCATCCCCCCAACCTTAAAGTTGGACGGGCCGGTCCATTAATTGCTTCAGTTAGTTTTAAACAGGGCCTAATGGGCCTTCGACAGTTCGGCTGGGCTGCGCTGGGCCTCGTCCTTGCGCCCACGCTCCTGCGGCTCGGTGCATCTCAGTAGCCAGCGGCGACCATGTCAGGCAGGGCTCCCGAGTTAAGGGGCGCGACCGCCTGCTGTGGAGCCCACAATGTGCGGCTGGCTATTTTAGTTTCTCTCAGTTTTTAAATAACGCTGGTTTGTGGAGGCGATGAGGAGACTTGTGAACCAGAACCATGGAGAGCGGGGGAGGAGCTGGGGAGCCAAGCCACAGGAGAGGAAGTGGAGCCTCTGTTGTGTGTTGTGTATATGTGTGTGTGTGTGTGTGGGGGGGGGGGGTGGTGGTGGGGATGTATAATTAACATGCAGCAACTTCGACTAGGGCTGCCAAGTACCAGGCCAGGCAAGAGGCAGCAGTGGCACAGGGAAGGAGTTGGTGTCCCAACAGGACTCCTGAAGCCTTTTCCTCATGTCTTGTCCAGTCAGCTACAGACGTAAGAGAGGCAGAGAAAAGCCTTTCTATTTAAAAGGAACCAGCAGACTTCTCCACCCACCCCTCCCCCCCCCCCCTCTCTCTCTCTCTCTGGTTTTCATTCTTTAAAAGTTCCCTGGACAAACCACTCACCCACCGGATTGTTGGCTCAATTCCAATCTGTTGCTCATCCCAGGGAGGGTCACAGGAAGACAGCAAACAGCAGAGAGAAGCCTGATATCTGGAGGTCCCCCTTTGTCCTCGGTCCTGGAGAAGAATGGGTGGCGTGAAAGAAAGGTGGGGGGAGGGGGTTTCCTGCCCGAAGCCAACAGGCCTTTTGCCGATCAGCCAAATATTCTGCACCTCCCCACCCGCTACCCACAACCCCCCCCCCCAACCCACCAACCCTCAGCGGTGGTTCCCCCAGCGGGGAGGACCAGGAAAGTCCCAGCCAAAGGCTTCAATGATCCCGACCATTTCCAGCAGGTTACAACATATCACAACCTTGCCCCTTTGGTAGAATCTGAAGCTGACAGAAGGAGGCCATTCGGCCCAGCTTGTCTGTACCGGCTCTCCGAATGAGCGATTCACCTGGTGCCATTCTCCCGCCTTCTCCCCGCAACCCTGCACATTCTTCCTTTTCAAATAATGATCCAGTTCCTTCTTGAAAGCCTCGATTGGACCTGCCTCCACCCCCACACTCTCAGGCAACGCATTCCAGACCTTAACCACTCAGAGTGTGAAGAAGTTTCTCATGTCTTCATTGCTCCTTTTGCCAGTTACCTTAAGTCTGTGCCCTCTCGGTCTTGATCCTTCCACCAGTGTGAACAGTTTCTCCCTATGCACTCTGTTCAGACCCCTCATGATTTTGAACACCTCTATCAGACCCCCTCTCAACCTTCTCTTCTCCAACATCTCCACTCTGTCTTCATAACTGAAGTTCCTCATCCCTGGAACCATTCTCATGAATCTTTTCTACGCTCTCTCCAATGCCTTCCTTTTCTTCCTAAAGTCTGGCGTCCAGAACTGGACGCAATACTCCAACTGAGGACATAAGAACATAAGAAATAGGAGCAGGAGTAGGCCATTCAGCCCCTCAAGCCTGCCCCACCATTCAATAAGATCACGGCTGATCTGCCCCAAGCCTCAACTCCTCTTTTGTGCCAGCTCCTCATAGCCCTCAACTCCCTGATATTTCAAAAATCTATCTACCTCCTCTTTAAATACTTCCAGTGATCTAGCCTCCACAACTCTATAGGGTAGAGAATTCTAGACATTCACTACCCTCAGAGAAGAAATCCCTCCACATCTCAGTTTGAAATGAGTGTCCCCTTATTCTCTAACAATGGGGAGAATTTTCTCCCCAGCGTGACGCACACCGGGAAGCGGTGAGCACTACCTGTGTCCAGGCCTGCGATAGGGCGCAGGAATCTCCCTGAGGCACGGGGCTGCCTCGGGGAGATAGGTTTGATTTTTGTAAATTTTAATAAAGAGAAAGAAAATTTTTTAAGACCTGTCCCCTCATGTGACAGTGACACATGAGGAAGAATTTTCCCCCCATTGCGGGGGAAGTTGATGGGGGTGGGCGCATGTGGGCCCGCCTCTGATCGGCACCTCTGATCGGGGGGGCGCGCCGCCAATTAAGGCCCATCCGGTGAGACGTCTGCCAGGAAGTGCTATGCGCTCCCTGTGTGGGTGGGGGAGGAATTTCCTATTACACATGTGCACGAAATAGGGCACTCATCTCCCTGCGGCTAAGTGCTGCCTCAGGGAGATTGGTGCCGAATTCAAAAATACAGACAAATAAAAATTCCCTGACATGCCCCCTTAAGTGACACCATCGCATGAGTTGGGAAATGTCCATCACTTTTAATTAAACCTGTATTAAACATTTTAAAACCTACATGAAGCCTCATCCCGCCGACGGATGAGGTTTGACGCTTTTTCTAATGCCCGCCAGGGCTCTCGGCCTGCTCGCCAGGCTTCAGGTTAGACGGGCAGGTCCTTTAAGTACTTCAGTTAGTTTTGAAATGGCCTCAATTGGCCACGGACAGGTCGGTGGGTGCACAACTGATTCGGCTGCACACCCGCCGACCTGAAAATTTAAATGGGGCGCCCCCCATTTTGACCTGTCGGCGAGCGGGTCCCACCCCTCCCTGCTCACCAAACTCAATATCCTGCCCATGAGCTGGGACAGGTCAATGAACTTCATTAAAAATGTTTATTAAACTTTAAAAACCTTCACGAAGCCTGAACCTTAAGGTTGGACGGGGAGCTCAGTTCATTAGTTTAATTGATATTTAAAAATGGCCTTTGATGGTTCGGTGGGCGCGCAGCCGATTCCGGAGGGTTCCTGCCAAACTTAAGATCTGAACGACGCGCGGTGATGTCGGGACACACTCCCAATGTCACCGCGCATCAATTTATACATCGACGAGTGGGCCCCGCCCCTGCTCGCTGACCCGATGATTCTGCTCAGTGTCCCCGAGTTCGGGATCGCTCCACTGGTGGAAACATCCACCCAATATCTGCCCTGTCAAGCCCCCTCAGGATCTTGTACGTTTCAATACGATCACCTCTCATTCTTCTAAACTCCCATGAATAAAGGCCTAACCTGTTTAGCCGTCCTTAATAAGTCAACCCCTTCACCCCAGGAAGCAGATTGGAAGGGAAGTGCGTTATGCAGCCCAGTTTTGGTTTCGCTTCTTTTGAGTGCACACACAACAGCTCTGCTGCCCACCTCTTTAATATTTCTGCCCACGGAAAGCGGTCCTCATGTGCCTAGGATTAATACGTGAACCCACAATGTGTTGACCCAATCCCCTTCTGAGTGACTGGTGCCTTTATATCATGTTGACTCTGTGACAGATGGGAAAAGATGGGAGGAAGCATAGACACTGGCCTCTTTCTGAGCTCTACACAGTAAGTCCCACAGCTTGCGACTTCTCCTTTGGCGATTTTGTTTACCTGCGCAAAGGTCTTTGGACACACAATAGCCCATTGTGGCCCCAGACTGTCATCTATCCATGATTTAAGCAAACAAAAAATGACAAGAACTTGTAACAAGTCAGTTCTTTCTGCATATGTGTGTGTGTGTATGTGTGTGTGTGCACGCGCGTGTATGTGTTTGTGTGTGTGCACATGTGTCTGTGTATCTCTGTGTGTAAGTGTGTGTGTGTGCGTGTCTGTGTGTGCTTGTGTGTGCTGTGTGTTTACATGTGTGTGTCTGTGTATGTTTGTGTGTGTGTGTCTGTGCGTGTGTGTCTGGGTGTACATGTGTATGTTCATGTGTGTGCGTTTGTGTCTGTGAGTGTGTGTGCATGTGTGTGTGTGCATGTGTGTGCACATGCGTGTCTGTGAGTGCGTGTGTGTGTGATTCTTACTGTTTATGAGTGCGTATGTGTGTGAGTGTTACTGTTTTTGAGTGTATGTCCATGTGTCTGCGCGAGTGTCTGTGCATTTGTGTACGTGAATGTGTCTGTGTGAGTATGTGTGTGCGTGTTACTGTTTGTGAGTATGTGTGCATGAGTGTGCACGTGTCTGCATGTGTGTGCATGTGTGCATGTGTGTATGTGTGCGTGCGTGTGTGTGCGTCTGTGTGTCTGTGTGTGTGTGTGAGTGTAGGTGTGAGAGTGTGTGTGTGCGTGTGGGTGTGCGTGCGTGTATGTGAGTGTTACCGTTTGTGAGTGTGTGTGCGTGTGTGTGCATGAGTGTGCGTGTGTGTGTGCGTATGTGTGCGCGTGTTTGTGAGAGTGTGTGTGTGGGTGTGCATGTGTGTGAGTGTATGAGAGCCTGTGTGTGCAAATGGGTGTGCGTGTGTGCATGTGTGTGAGTGCGTATGTGTGTGAATGTGTGTTTATGTGTGAGTGTGTGTCTGAGTGTGTGTGTGTGTACACGTGTGTGTCTGAGTGTGTGTGTGTGTGTGTGTGTGTGTATGTGTGTGCGTGTGTGTATGGGTATCTGTGTGTGTGTGTGCATGTGTGAGAGAGACACTGACGGGGTGAAAGAGATGCAGGTTAGCTGTTAATGCGCACACGTTTATATGGAGATGTTTTATAAGCGAGAGAACATTAGTAAACAGTGTATGATTCTCCCAGTTGTTACAGTCCATCTCTTGGCTTGCTCTCGGCTGTTGATCGGATTTGGCAACCAATGAGGGTCCCTGTTGTAGTTGCAGCTGCTCATCATCGTCCAGACAGGAGAGAGAGGGAGTGAGAGAGAGAGACAGACAGACAGAGAGAAGGTAAAAGAGAGAGAGGGCCAGCAACTGCTTCAATCCTCCTGACCATCACTTGCACAACAGCAGCCAGCAACAGAACACCAAGCAGCGGCTTTTGAAACACAACGTCTCTCGCCCAATGCCACACTGAGTTAGGGCTGGGGAGAAGAGAGGACTTGTTAGACAGAGAGAGAGAGAGAGAGAGAGAGAAGAGAGAGAGAAGGGCGCTGGATGGTCATTTGGTCAGAGCTCAATGTTGGGGGAAGGAGGAATAAGGGGGTTAAATGCTGGGGTAGCAGGTGGTGATCTCACTCCATACTGGACAATAATGTGATGCTGTCAATACTTAGAGAGAGAGAAAGAGGGAGAGAGAGAACGAGAGGGGGAGAGAGGAAAGAGGCCTAGTCCTTTAGGCCCCATCCTATAATGGTGGAGTGAAAGGAATCGGCTTGGGGCTCAGACTGCGCTTTTTGTTTTTGGTTTTCTGGCATGAAGAAACAAACAAGAAAACAACATGGAGGAAGGGGAGAGGGGGAACCGGATCGGAGAGAGAGCCTTGTGGAACGGCGGAAGGGTCATTGGCGCCATCAGTACTGGAAAGTCTCTCATTGAGAGAGGAAAAGCCCGATTAACATCCAAACTTTGGGATGTCTGGAACCTACCTAATTCACTCCCTTTGTAAAATATGCTCGCCATTCGCAGGAACGTAACCCCACGAAAGACAGGATTTTACTGTATCCAGTTTTTATTCTTCCAGGGGATGTGTACATCGTTGGCAAGGTCAGCATTTGTTGCCCATCTCTAATTGCCCTCGAACTGAGAGGCTTGTTCGGCTATTTCAGGGGGTTAGGGTGAGGGTGGGGTAGGAGCGGGGATGGGGGTGGGGGTGGGGATGGGGGTAGGGGTGGGGGTAGGGGTGGGGGTAGGGGTGGGGGTAGGGGCGGGGGTAGGGGTGGGGGGGGTGGAGGTACGAGTGGGGATGGGGGTAGGGGTGGGGGAGAGGGTGAGGGTAGGGGCGGGGGTGGGGGTAAGGGCGGGAGTGAGGGTGGGGTTGGGGGCGAGAATGGGGGTAGGGGCGGGGGCGAGGGTGGCGGTAGTGGTGGGGGTGGGGGTGAGGGTGGGAGTGGGGTTGAGGGTGGGGGTAGGGGTGGGGGGGTGGAGGTACGGGTGGGGATGTGGTGGGGGTGAGGGTGGGGGTAGGAGTGGTGTTGGGGATAGGCGTGGGGGTAAGGATGGGAGTGGGGTTGAGGGTGGGTGTGGGGGTAAGAGTGGGGGTGGGGTTGAGGGTGAGGGTGGGGGTGGGGGTGCGGGTGGGGGTGAGGGTGGGGGAGGGGGTGGGGACTGGGGGTGGGGTTGAGGGTGGGGGTGGGGGTGGGGGTGCGGGTGGGGGTGAGGGTGGGGGAGGGGGTGGGACTGGGGGTGGGCATGGGGGTACAGGTGGGGGTGGGGTTGAGGGTGGGGTTGAGGTTGGGGATGGGGGTTAAGGGTGGGGGTGAGGGTGGGGGCGAGGGTGGAGGTGGGTGTGAAGGTGGAGGTGGGGGTGGGTGTGAGGATGGGGGTGGGAGTGGGGATGAGGATGGGGGTGGGGTGGGGGTGAGGATGGGGGTGGGGGTGGGGTTGGGGTGAGTGTGGGGGTGAGGGTGAGGGTGGGGGTGTGAGTAGGGGTGTGAGTGGGGGTGGGGGTGGGGGTGAGGGAGGGGCTGGGGGTGGCGGTGATGGTGGGTGAGGGTGGGGGTTGGGGTGGGGGTGAGGGTGGGGGTGGTGGTTGGGGTGGGGGTGGGGATGAGGATGGGGGTGGGGGTGGGGGTGGGGGTGATGGTGGGTGAGGGTGGGGGTTGGGGTGGGGGTGAGGGTGGGGATGGGGGTACAGGTGGGGATGGGGTTGAGGGTGGGGTTGAGGTTGGGGATGGGGGTTAAGGGTGGGGGTGAGGGTGGGGGCGAGGGTGGAGGTGGGGGTGAAGGTGGAGGTGGGGGTGGGTGTGAGGATGGGGGTGGGAGTGGGGATGAGGATGGGGGTGGGGTGGGGGTGAGGATGGGGGTGGGGGTGGGGTTGGGGTGAGTGTGGGGTTGAGGGTGAGGGTGGGGGTGAGGGTGGGGGTGGTGGTGGGGGTGTGAGTGGGGGTGTGAGTGGGGGTGGGGGTGGGGGGTGAGGGAGGGGCTGGAGGTGAGTGTGGGGGTGAGGGTGGGGGTGGGGGTGGGGGTGAGGGTGGGGGTGGGGATGGGGGTGAGGGTGGGGGTGAGGGTGTGGGGGAGGGTGGGGTTGGGGGTGAGGGTGGGGTGGGGGTGAGGGTAAGGGTGGGAATGGGGGTGGGGATGGGGGTGAGGGTGGGGGAGGGGCTGGGGGTGAGGGTGGGGGTGAGGGTAAGGGTGGGAATGGGGGTGGGGATGGGGGTGAGGGTGGGGGAGGGGGTGGGGGTGAGGGTGGGGGTGGGGGTGAGGGTGAGGGTGAGGGTGGGGGTGAGGGTGGGGGTGGGGGTGAGGGTGTGGGTGAGGGGTGGGGATGGGGGTGGGGGGGAGGGTGTGGTAGTGTGGTGGTGGGGTCAGGGTGGGTGGGTGGGGGTGGGGGTGAGGGTGGGGGTAGTTCGGGAGCAGAGCGAATGACCGGCCCAGGTGCCATTCAAATGTGACGCCAGTGTTCGGGTGAGGGTGTTGAGATGGGGTGGGTCCCCTGAACCCCCCCCTCGCCCGTCACTGAGGTGGCCCCGCCTCACCCCCCACCCCCCCTCAGGCCCCGCCTCACAGGTGGGTCGTGTGGGGCCCCGGTGTTGTACACATGAGGGATGGATGAGGGCTGGGGTGGGGGTGAGGGGGGTGAGGGGGGTGGGTGTCCTGGGGAACACCCTCCTCCTCCTATCCTCCCCCTGGGGTCCTAGGGTGGGGTCCTCCTCCTCCTCACTCCTCACCCTCCCCCTCCTCCTCCTCCCCTTCTACTCATCTCCTCTTCCTCCTCCTGAGGGTGGGGTCCTCCTCCACCTCCACTCCCCCTCCTCCTACTCCTCCTCCTCTCCTCCTCCCCCTCCCCTCCTCCTCCTCCTCCCCTTTTTCCTGGGGTCCCCCCTCCTCCTCCTCGATCCCCCTCCCCAGTCCTCCTCCCCTCACCCTCCTCCTCCTTCTCCTTCCCTCCTTCTCATCCCCTCCTCAACTCCCCCTCCTACCCCTCCTCCTCCTCTGGAATCCACCTCCTCCTCCTCGGAGGGGGGGGGTCTCCCCTCCTCCTCCTCTTCCTCCTGTCCCCCTCAGGGTCACACCCTCCTCCTCCTTCTCCCCTCAGGGTCCTCCTCCTCCCTTCCTAGGGTCCTTCTCCTCTCCTCCTCCTCCCCCTCCTAGGGTCCCCTCCTCCTCGAGAGGGTCCTCTGAGGGTGATCACTCTCCTCCTCCTCCCCTGGGGTCCTCCTCCCGTCTTCCCACTCAGGTCCCTCCACCCCAGGGTCCTCCTCCTCCCCCACCCTCCTCCTCCCCTCCTCCTCCCACACCTCCTCCTGGGGGTCCTCTTCCCTTCCTCCTCCTCCTCTTCCTGGTCCTCCTCCTCCTCTCCTCCTCCTCCTCCCCTCCTCCCCCTCCTCATCCTCTTCCTCCTCAGGGTTCCCTCCTGAGGGTTCCCTCCTCCCCTCCTCCTCCTCCCCCTCAGAGGTGGGGGCTGAGTCCTTCTCCTCCTCCTCCTCCGCTCCTCCCCCTCCTCCTCCTCCTCGTCCTCCCCTCTTCCTCCTCCTCCTCCTCCCCTCACTCTCCTCCTCCCCTCACCTTCCTCCTCCTCCCCTCCCCTTCTCCTCCCTCCTCCTCCTCCCCTCCCCTCCCCTCCTCCTCCTCCTCCTCCACTTCTCTTCCTCCTCCTCCCCGCCTCCTCCTCCTCCTCCTCCCCTTCTCTTCCTCCTCCTCCCCTCCTCCTCCTCCTCATCCTCCCCTCCTCCCCTCCCCCCTCCTCCTCCTCCCCCTCACCCTTGTCCTCCTCCTCCTCCTCCCCAACACCCTCCTCCTCCTATCCTCCCCCTCCTCCTCCTAGCCCTCGCCCTCCTCCTCCTCCCCCACACTCCTCACCCTCACCCTCCTCCTCCTCCTCCTCCTACTCCCCCTCCTCCTACTCCTCCTCCTCTCCTCCTCCCCCTCCCCTCCTCCTCCTCCTCCCCTTTTCCTCCTCCTCCCCTCCTCCTCCTCCTCGTCCTCCCCTCCTCCCCCTCCCCCTCCTCCTCCTCCCCCCCACCCTCCTCCTCCTCCTCCTTCCCTCCTTCTCATCCTCCTCCTCCAACTCCCCCTCCTACCCCTCCTCCTCCTCTTCCTCCTCCTCCTCCCCTCCTCCTCCTCATCCACCTCCTCCTCCTCCTCCTCTCCCTCCTCCCCTCTTCCTCCTCCTCCCCCTCATCCCCTCCTCCTCCTCTTCCTCCTCCTCCTCCTCCTCCCCCTCATCCCCTCCTCCTCCTCCTCCTCCCCTCCTCCTCATCACCCTCCTCCTCCTTCTCCCCTCACTCTCCTCCTCCTCCCTTCCTCCTCCCCCTCCTTCTCCTCTCCTCCTCCTCCCCCTCCTACTCCTCCCCTCCTCCTCGTCACCTTCCTCCTCCTCCTCTTCTTCCTCCTTCTCCTCCTCCTCCTCCTCCTCCTCCCATCACTCTCCTCCTCCTCCTCCCCTCACTCTCCTCCTCCCGTCTTCCCACTCACCCTCTTCCTCCACCCCTCCTCCCCCTCACCCTCCTCCTCCTCCCCCACCCTCCTCCTCCCCTCCTCCTCCTCCCACACCTCCTCCTCCTACTCCCCTCCTCCTCTTCCCCTTCCTCCTCCTCCTCTTCCTCCTCCTCCTCCTCCTCTCCTCCTCCTCCTCCCCTCCTCCCCCTCCTCATCCTCTTCCTCCTCACCCTTCTCCTCCTCCTTCTCTTCCTTCTCCTCCTCCCCTCCTCCTCCTCCCCCTCACCCTCCTCCTCCTCCCCTCCTGCTCTTCCTCTCCATCCTTCTCCTCCTCCTCCTCCGCTCCTCCCCTCCTCCTCCTCCTCGTCCTCCCCTCTTCCTCCTCCTCCTCCTCCCCTCACTCTCCTCCTCCCCTCACCTTCCTCCTCCTCCCCTCCCCTTCTCCTCCCCTCCTCCTCCTCCCCTCCCCTCCTCCTCCTCCTCCTCCTCCACTTCTCTTCCTCCTCCTCCCCGCCTCCTCCTCCTCCTCCTCCCCTTCTCTTCCTCCTCCTCCCCTCCTCCTCCTCCTCATCCTCCCCTCCTCCCCCTCCCCCTCCTCCTCCTCCCCCTCACCCTTGTCCTCCTCCTCCTCCTCCCCAACACCCTCCTCCTCCTATCCTCCCCCTCCTCCTCCTAGCCCTCGCCCTCCTCCTCCTCCCCCACACTCCTCACCCTCACCCTCCTCCTCCTCCTCCTCCTACTCCTCCTCCATCTCCTCTTCCTCCTCCTCCTCCTCCTCCACCCCCTCCTCCTCCTCCTCCTCCTACTCCCCCCTACTCCTCCTCCTCTCCTCCTCCCCCCTCCCCTCCTCCTCCTCCTCCCCTTCTCTTCCTCCTCCTCGCCCCGCCTCACACCCCCCACCCCCCCCACACCAACCACCCCCCCCTCGCCCCGCCTCACACCCACCCCACCCACACCAACAAACCCCCCCCCGCCTCACACCCACCCACCCCACCCACACCAACCACCCACCCCTCGCCCCGCCACACCCCCCACCCCACACCAATTGTGACCCCCTCCTCCCCTCCCCCTCCTCCTCCTCCCCCTCCTCCTCCTCCTCCTCCCCTCCTCCTCCTCACACTCCTCCTCCTCCTCCCCCTCCTCCTCTTCTGCCTCCTGCTCCTCCTCGCCTTCCTGCTCCTCCTCCCCTCCTCCTCTTCCTCCTCTTCCCCCACCTCCTCCTCCTCCTCCTCACCCTCCTCCTCCTCCTCCCCTCCTCCTCTTCCGCCTCCTGCTCCTCCTCTCCTTCCTGCTCCTCCTCCCCCTCCTCCTCCTCCTCCTCTTCCTCCTCCTCCTCACTTGGCCCAGCCAACGTGAAATCGCGGTCTGGCCCCGATCGCAGAGGGGGGGGCAAGGAACAGCTTCCCAAACGCCCCCCCTCCTCCCCCTGCTAAGCCCACCCGACAAGGGCAAAATTCTGCCCATAGGAACTCTAATACTAGGGCAGCCCCGTTCCCGCCTACCACAACCCTCCTCTTCCTCACGTGAGCCTGTCCTCACGTTGACCAACTTCTCCATGAACGCCACCCTCTTCCTCCCAATAAAAGATTGGCGTGAATTGTCGGTGGATCCTCCCTGGCTCCCGGGGGACGCAAGGCGCCTCATGCTCCTGAAAAGCCTGGGCCTTATCAGACGCACCCCGCATTTTGAACCACATCCCACTCTTGGCCAGTTTCTGATGGGTAGAGTTTGGAGGTGGGAGTTTGGCGGGGGGAATGTCGAACACCTCATGAGGTGTCTCCGTTTCAGGGGAGTTAGTTGGAGTTCATTTCTATGGGGCTAGTTGAAGAGCTTTCAATGAAAACTGTGTCAAGACGAATAAGATCGGAATGTGAACCAGCCGTTTGACCAATGAGCGCTCCTGAACCTTGAGTTGGCTGCCTGCCTTGGAATGTGTGACATTGGCTTGGCCAGGCTGACATGGTTAATCCCTGGGCACTGGCTGCTCCCAGTAAGTATTATAGAGGCAGTCATTTATTAACCAATAGCAAATGATTTCAAGTGAGGTCGTCTGGGTTTCTGCTGTCATGACATTTTTAGGTTATCCAAAGGTTGTGTAAAGTAGGTTAAGCTGCTTCAACTCAGGGAGAGTCTTGGGCCCAATTATCCTTCGAAGAGAGAGGTTCCTCTCTTGTTGCTTCATTCCCCACCTGGTCCAAACAAAGCAGAAGGAATTTAAGGTAGTGGAACAGATAGAGTGGACAGGATGAAATTGTTTCCCTTGGTGGAGAATTCTAGAACCAGGGGACATAGATTCAAGATAAGTGGCAGAAGGTGTAGCGGGGGACATGAGGAAGAACTTCTTTTACACAGAGGGTAGTGGGTGTCTGGAATTCGCTGCCCAAGTTGGTGGTAGAGGCAGAAACTCTAAACTCTTTTTAAAAAAGTACCTGGATCTGCACCTAAAGTGCTGTAAACTGCAGGGCTATGGGCCGGGTGCAGGAAGGTGGGATTAGAAAGGGCACTTGGGTGTCCTCGGGCTGGCATGGACAAAATGGGCCGAATGGCCTCCTTCTGGTTCTATGGGGACAGAATGCACATTATTCTTTTCCTTTATTCTTTCATGGAATATGGGTGTCCCTGGCATTTGTTGCCCATCCCTAATTGCCCTTGAACTGAGTGGCTTGTCAGACTATATCAGAGTCGGCCACATTGCTGTGGGGTCTGGAGTCACATGTAGGCCAGACCGGGTAAGGACAGCAGATTTCCTTCCCTGAAGGGACATTAGTGACCCAGATGGGTTTTTACAACACCAACTGCGGTGATGGGATTTCAACCCATGTCCCCAGAGCCTCTGTATTACTGGAATCATAGAATGGTTACAGGACAGAAGGAGGCTATTTGGCTCATCAAGTCTGTGCTAGCCCTCTAAAGGAGCAATGCGCCTAGTGCCACCTCCCTGCCTTTTCCCCTTAGCTCTGCAAATTGTTCCTTTTCACATAATGATCCAATTCCCTCTCGAGTGGCTCGGTTGAACCTGCCTCCACCACACTGACAGGCAATGCATTCCAGGCGCTAACCACTCGCTGGGTGAAACACTTTCAATGACATTATCACAATGCCACTGTCTCCATACACTTGGGTGGAGCGAGTATTATTTCAAAGTTTAGAGATGGCACAAAGCTCAGAACTGTTGTCAATGGTGACATGGGTAAGCTGGGTTACAAGGGTAAGCTGGGTTACATGGGTAAGCTGGATGACATGGGTAAGATGGGTAACATGGGTAAGATGGGTGACATGGGTAAACTGGGTGACATGGGTAAGCTGGGTTACATGGGTAAACTGGGTGACATGGGTAAGATGGGTGACATGGGTAAGCTGGGTGACATGGGTAAGCTGAGTGACATGGGTAAACTGGGTGACATGGGTAAATCGGGTGACATGGGTAAGATGGGTGACATGGGTAAACTGGGTGACTTGGGTAAGCTGAGTGACATGGGTAAGCTGGATTACATGGGTAAGATGGGTGACATGGGTAAGCTGGGTGACATGGGTAAGATGGGTGACATGGGTAAGCTGGGTGACATGGGTAAACTGGGTGACATGGGTAAGATGGGTGACACGGGTAAGCTGGGTGACATGGGTAAACTGGGTGACATGGGTAAGATGGGTGACATGGGTAAGATGGGTGACATGGGTAAACTGGGTGACATGGGTAAGCTGGGTGACATGGGTAAACTGGGTGACATGGGTAAGCTGGGTGACATGGGTAAGATGGTGACATGGGTAAGCTGGGTTACATGGGTAAGCTGGATGACATGGGTAAGCTGCGTGACATGGGTAAGATGGGTGACATGGGTAAGCTGAGTGACATGGGTAAACTGGGTGACATGGGTAAGCTGAGTGACATGGGTAAGATGGGTGACATGGGTAAACTGGGTGACATGGGTAAGCTGCGTGACATGGGTAAACTGGGTTGCATGGGTAAGCTGAGTGACATGGGTAAACTGGGTGACATGGGTAAGCTGAGTGACATGGGAAAGCTGGGTGACATGGGTAAGCTGGGTGACATGGGGGTAAACTGGGTTGCATGGGTAAGCTGGGTGACATGGGTAAACTGGGTGACATGGGTAAGCTGGGTGACATGGGGGTAAACTGGGTTGCATGGGTAAGCTGGGTGACATGGGTAAACTGGGTGACATGGGTAAGCTGAGTGACATGGGTAAGATGGGTGACATGGGTAAGATGGGTGACATGGGTAAACTGGGTGACATGGGTAAGCTGGGTGACATGGGTAAACTGGGTGACATGGGTAAGCTGGGTGACATGGGTAAGATGGGTGACATGGGTAAGCTGGGTGACATGGATAAGATGGGTGACATGGGTAAGCTGGGTGACATGGGTAAACTGGGTGACATGGGTAAGCTGGGTGACATGGGTAAACTGGGTGACATGGGTAAGATGGGTTACATGGGTAAGCTGGGTGACATGGGTAAACTGGGTTACATGGGTAAGCTGGGTGACATGGGTAAGATGGGTGACATGGGTAAGCTGGGTGACATGGGTAAGATGGGTTACATGGGTAAGATGGGTGACATGGGTAAACTGGGTTACATGGGTAAGCTGGGTGACATGGGTAAGATGGGTGACATGGGTAAACTGGGTGACATGGGTAAGCTGGGTGACATGGGTAAACTGGGTGACATGGGTAAGCTGGGTGACATGGGTAAGATGGGTGACATGGGTAAACTGAGTGACATGGGTAAGCTGGGTGACATGGGTAAACTGGGTTACATGGGTAAGCTGGGTGACATGGGTAAGCTGGGTGACATGGATAAACTGGGTGACATGGGTAAGCTGGGTGACATGGGTAAAATGGGTGACATGGGTAAGCTGGGTTACATGGGTAAGCTGGGTGACATGGGTAAGATGGGTTACATGGGTAAGCTGGGTGACATGGGTAAAATGGGTGACATGGGTAAGATGGGTGACATCGGTAAACTGGGTTACATGGGTAAGCTGGGTAACATGGGTAAGCTGGGTGACATGGGTAAGATGGGTGAAATGGGTAAGCTGGGTTACATGGGTAAGCTGGGTGACATGGGTAAGATGTGTGACATGGGTAAACTGGGTTACATGGGTAAGCTGGGTGACATGGGTACGCTGGGTGACATGGGTAAATTGAGTGACATGGGTAAACTGGGTTACATGAGTAAGATGGGTGACATGGGTAAACTGGGTTACATGGGTAAACTGGGTGACATGGGTAAGCTGGATGACATGGGTAAGCTGAGTGACATGGGTAAGCTGGGTTACATGGGTAAGATGGGTGACATGGGTAAGCTGGGTTACATGGGTAAGCTGAGTGACATGGATAAACTGGGTGACATGGGTAAGCTGGGTTATATAGGTAAAATTGGTGATATGGGTAAGCTTGGGTTACATGGGTAAGCTGGGTGACATGGGTAAGCTGGGTGACATGGGTAAGATGGGTGACATGGGTAAGCTGGGTTACATGGGTAAATTGAGTGACATGGTTAAACTGGGTTACATGGATAAGATGGGTGACATGGGTAAGCTGGGTGACATGGGTAAGATGGGTGACATGGGTAAGATGGGTTACATGGGTAAGCTGAGTGACATGGGTAAGCTGGGTGATATGGGTAAGCTGGGTTACATGGGTAAGCTGGGTTACATGGTTAAGCTGGGTTACATGGGTAAGCTGAGTGACATGGGTAAGCTGGGTTACATGGGTAAGATGGGTGACATGGGTAAGCTGGGTTACATGGGTAAGCTGAGTGACATGGATAAACTGGGTGACATGGGTAAGCTGGGTTATATAGGTAAAATTGGTGATATGGGTAAGCTTGGGTTACATGGGTAAGCTGGGTGACATGGGTAAGCTGGGTGACATGGGTAAGATGGGTGACATGGGTAAGCTGGGTTACATGGGTAAATTGAGTGACATGGTTAAACTGGGTTACATGGGTAAGATGGGTGACATGGGTAAGCTGGGTGACATGGGTAAGATGGGTGACATGGGTAAGATGGGTTACATGGGTAAGCTGAGTGACATGGGTAAGCTGGGTGATATGGGTAAGCTGGGTTACATGGGTAAGCTGGGTTACATGGTTAAGCTGGGTTACATGGGTAAGCTGAGTGACATGGGTAAGCTGAGTGACATGGGTAAACTTGGTGATATGGGTAAGATGGGTGACATGGGTAAGCTGAGTGACATGGGTAAACTGGGTGACATGGGTAAGCTGGGTTACATAGGTAAATTTGGTGATATGGGTAAGCTTGGGTGACATGGGTAAACTGGGTGACATGGGTAAGCTGAGTGACATGGTTAAACTGGGTTACATGGGTAAGATGGGTGACATGGGTAAGCTGGGTGACATGGGTAAGATGGGTGACATGGGTAAGATGGGTTACATGGGTAAGCTGAGTGACATGGGTAAGCTGGGTGATATGGGTAAGCTGGGTTACATGGTTAAGCTGGGTTACATGGGTAAGCTGAGTGACATGGGTAAGCTGAGTGACATGGGTAAACCTGGTGATATGGGTAAGATGGGTGACATGGGTAAGCTGAGTGACATGGGTAAACTGGGTGACATGGTTAAGCTGGGTTACATAGGTAAATTTGGTGATATGGGTAAGCTTGGGTGACATGGGTAAACTGGGTGACATGGGTAAGCTGAGTGACATGGGTAAGCTGGGTTACATGGGTAAGCTGAGTGACATGGGTAAGCTGGGTGACATGGGTAAACTGAGTGACATGGGTAAGCTGGGTTACATGGGTAAGCTGGGTGACATGGGTAAAATGGGTGACATGGGTAAGCTGGGTTACATGGGTAAGCTGAGTGACATGGGTAAGCTGGGTTACATGGGTAAGCTGAGTGACATGGGTAAGCTGGGTGACATGGGTAAACTGAGTGACATGGGTAAGCTGGGTTACATGGGTAAGCTGGGTGACATGGGTAAACTGGGTTTCATGGGTAAGCTGGGTGACATGGGTAAGATGGGTGACATGGGTAAGCTGGGTTACATGGGTAAGCTGGGTTACATGGGTAAGCTGCGTTACATGGGTAAGCTGGGTGACATGGGTAAGATGGGTGACATGGGTAAACTGGGTTACATGGGTAAGCTGGGTGACATGGGTAAGCTGGGTGACATGGGTAGGCTGGGTTACATGGGTAAACTGGGTTACATGGGTAAGCTGGGTTACATGGGTAAACTGGGTTACATGGGTAAACTTGGTGACATGGGTAAACTGGGTTACATGGGTAAACTTGTTGACATGTGTAAGCTGGGTTACATGGATAAACTGGGTTATATGGGTAAGCTGGATGACTTGGGTAAGCTGAGTGACATGGGTAAGCTGGATTACATGGGTAAGATGGGTGACATGGGTAAGCTGGGTGACATGGGTAAGATGGGTGACATGGGTAAGCTGGGTGACATGGGTAAGATGGGTGACATGGGTAAGCTGGGTGACATGGGTAAACTGGGTGACATGGGTAAGATGGGTGACATGGGTAAGATGGGTTACATGGGTAAGCTGGGTGACATGGGTAGGCTGGGTTACATGGGTAAACTGGGTTACATGGGTAAGCTGGGTTACATGGGTAAACTGGGTTACATGGGTAAACATGGTGATATGGGTAAACTGGGTTACATGGGTAAACTGGGTTACATGGGTAAACTTGGTGACATGGGTAAACTGGGTTACATGGGTAAACTGGGTTACATGGGTAAACTTGGTGACATGGGTAAGCTGGGTTACATGGGTAAACTGGGTTATATGGGTAAGCTGGATGACTTGGGTAAGCTGAGTGACATGGGTAAGCTGGATTACATGGGTAAGCTGGGTGACATGGGTAAGCTGGGTGACATGGGTAAGATGGGTGACATGGGTAAGCTGGGTGACATGGGTAAACTGGGTGACATGGGTAAGATGGGTGACATGGGTAAGATGGGTGACATGGGTAAACTGGGTGACAGGGGTAAGATGGTGACATGGGTAAACTGGGTGACATGGGTAAGCTGGGTGACATGGGTAAACTGGGTGACATGGGTAAGCTGGGTGACATGGGTAAGATGGGTGACATGGGTAAGATGGGTTACATGGGTAAACTGGGTGACATGGGTAAGCTGGGTGACATGGGTAAGATGGGGGACATGGGTAAATTGAGAGACATGGGTAAACTGGTGACATGGGTAAGCTGGGTGACATGGGTAAGCTGGGTTACATGGGTAAACTGGGTTATTTGGGTAAGCTGAGTGACATGGGTAAGCTGGGTGACATGGTTAAGCTGGGTTACATGGGTAAGCTGAGTGACATGGGTAAGCTGGGTTGCATGGGTAAGCTGGGTGACATGGGCAGACATGTGGCAGATGAAGTTTAAGGCACAGGAGTGTGAAGTGATGCATTTTGGAAGGAAAAATCAGGAGATGGAATATAGAGGAAATGTTAAAATCTTAAAGATGGTGCATGCACACACACACACACACACATGCCCACCACACACGCCCACCACACACACACACACACATACAAATGCCCACCACACACACACACACATACGTGCACACACACACATGCACAGCCACACATGCGCACACACACACATACACACGCACACACACAATCACACAAACACACACACACATACATGTGCACACACACATACACACACACACATACACATGCACGTACACACATACGCACACACACATTCACACGCACACAATCACACATGTGCATGCACACACGCACACATGAACACGCACACATAGACATGCGCACGCACACACATGCACACACACACACACACACAAGCACACACACAGACATACACAAAACAAACAACCAGATCTTCCTCAAGTACCGTAAAGGTCAGTTGATTTCTTGGAAGAGGCCTGCTTGCTGACAGCTCCAAGGTGAACTTATTGGTAACATTCCTATCTCTGAGTCAAAAGGATAAAACGTTCGAGGCCCACTCCAGATAGCCAAGCAAGTGGAGACCTATCAGACCATAAGATGTAGGAGCAGAAGTAGGCCATTCGGCCCATCGAGTCTGCTCCACCATTCAATGAGATCATGGCTGATCTGATAATCCTCAACTCCACTTTCATGCCTTTTCCCCATACCCCTTGATTCCCTTACTGATTAAAAATCTATCTCAGCCTTGAATATTCTTAACAACCCAGCCTCTATAGCTCTCTGCGGTAAAGAATTCCACTGATTCACTACCCTCTGAGGGAAGAAATTCCTCCTCAACTCTGTTTTAAATGGGTGACCCCTTACTCTGAGATTATGCCCTCTGGTCCTAGACTCTCCCACAAGGGGAAACAACCTCTCAGCATCTACCCTGTCAAGCACCCTAAGAGTTTTATATGTTTCAATAAGGTCACCTCTCATTCTTCTGAACTCCAATAAGTACAGGCCCAACCTACTCAATCTCTCTTCATAAGAAAATCCCACCATACCCGGGATCAACCTAATGAAGCGTCTCTGGACTGCCTCCAATGCCAATATATCTTTCCTTAGATAAAGGGATCAAAATTATTCACAGTATTCTAGGTGTGGTCTAACTAGTGCCTTTAGCAAGACTTCCCTATTTTTATACTCCATTCCCTTTGAAATAAAGGCCAACATTCCATTTGCCTTCCCTATTACCCACTGAACTTGTATGTTAGCTTTTTGGGATTCATGCACAAGGACTTTCAAATCCCTCTGTGCTGCAGTGAGCTTATTTTTTTAAAAAATCCCAGGTTAATGTCCACATTTCCAGATCGTTTTGTAAAAGAAAACTTCAGGCTTAAGAGATATGATTCTAAAAGGCTGGAGAGTGAATGAGAGTGGAGAGATAGAGCGAGTGGAGAAAGAGAGTGAGAGTGGAGACACAGAGTGAGAGCGGAGAGAGAAAGTGAGAGTGGAGAGAGAGAGAGTGAGAGTGGAGAGAGAGAGGCAGTGAGAGTGGAGAGAGTGAGAGTGGACAGAGAGTGAGAGCGGAGAGAGAGAGTCAGTGAGAGTGGAGAGAGAGAGTGAGAGCAGAGAGAGGCAGTGAGACTGGAGAGAGAGAGACTGGAGAGAGAGAGTGAGAAAGGAGAGAGAGAGTCAGGGAGAGTGGAGAGACAGAGTGAGAGTACAAAGAGAGAGAGTGAGAGCGGAGAGAGAGTGTGAGAATACAGAGAGAGAGAGATTGAGAGTGGAGAGGGAGAGAGTAAGAGTACAGAGAGAGAGAGAGTGGAGGGAGAGTCAGTGAGAGTGGAGAGAGAGAGAGAGAGTGAGAATGGAGAGATAGAGTCAGGGCGAGTGGAGAGTGAGTGAGAGCAGAGAGAGGCAGTGAGACTGGAGAAAGAGAGACTGGAGAGAGTGAGAATGGAGAGATAGAGTCAGGGAGAGTGGAGAGAGAGAGTGAGAGCAGAGAGAGGCAGTGAGACTGGAGAGAGAGTGAGAATGGAGCGAGAGAGTCAGGGAGAGTGGAGAGTGAGAGTACAGAGAGAGAGAGAGTGAGAGCAGAGGGAGGCAGTGAGACTGGAGATAGAATGAGAATGGAGAGAGAAAGTCAGGGAGAGTGGAGAGAGTGAGAGTACAGAGAGAGAGAGAGGAGAGAGAGAGAGTGAGAATAAAGAGAGAGAGAGAGTGAGAGTGGAGAGAGAGAAAAAGAGTGAGAGTACAGAGACAGAAGAGAGTGAGAGTACAGAGTGAGAGAGAGTGAGAATGGAGAGAGAGTGAGAATGGAGAGAGAGTCAGGGCGAGTGGAGAGAGAGTGAGAGTGAGAGTACAGACAGAGAGTGGAGAGAGAGAGTGAGAATGGAGAGATAGAGTCAGGGAGAGTGGAGAGAGAGAGTGAGAGCAGAGAGAGGCAGTGAGACTGGAGAGAGAGAGTGAGACTGGAGAGAGAGTGAGAATGGAGAGAGAGAGTCAGGGAGAGTGGAGAGTGAGAGTACAGACAGAAAGAGTGAGAGTGGAGAGAGAGAGAGAGGAGAGAGAGTGTGTGAGAATACAGAGAGAGTGAGAGTGGAGAGAGAGAGGCAGTGAGAGTGGAGAGAGAGTGAGAGTGGAGAGAGAGTGAAAGTGGAGAGAGTCAGTGAGAGTGGAGAGAGAGAGTGAGAGTGGAGAGAGAGAGAGTGAGAATGGAGAGAGTCAGGGAGAGTGGAGAGAGAGTGAGAGTGGAGAGAGAGAGTAAGAGTACAGAGAGAGAGAGAGTGAGAGCAGAGAGAGGCAGTGAGACTGGAGAGAGAGAGACTGGAGAGAGAGAGTGAGAATGGAGAGAGAAAGTCAGGGATGGTGGAGAGAGAGAGAGTGAGAGTACAGAGAGAGAGAGTGAGAGTGGAGAGAGAGAGTGAGAATACAGAGAGAGTGAGAGTGGAGAGAGAGACAGAGAGTACAGAGAGAGAGAGTGAGAGTGGAGAGAGAGAGAGAGTGAGAGTACAGAGAGAGAGAGTGGAGAGAGAGAGAGAGAGTAGAGAGAGAGAGTGAGAGTAGAGAGAGTGAGTGGAGAGAGAGAGTGAGAGTGCAGAGAGAGTGAGGGTGGAATTTTCCATGCCCGTTGGTGTTAGGTGTGGTTGGTGGTGTGAGCAGACAATGTGGTGCGATCGGTTTTATGATGGGAAAGAAGTTGGTGATTGTCCACTCAGCCGTCATTGGTGGGTCACGATTCCCGCTATTGGACGTTGGGAACCTCTTTGTGATACGTCAGCCTATCACCATCAGGCCCCCCACCAGAATCACCAGCCCCTCCCCCCCCCACCCCCGCCAGAATCATCCAGCCCCCGCACCCCCCCACCGGAATCATCCAGCCCCTCCCCTACCCCCCACCGGAATCATCCAGCCCCTCCCCCCACCGGAATCATCCAGCCCCTCCCCTACCCCCCACCGGAATCATCCAGCCCCTCCCCTAACCCCCACCGGAATCATCCAGCCCCTCCCCTACCCCCCACCGGAATCATCCAGCCCCTCCCCTACCCCCCACCGGAATCATCCAGCCCCTCCCCTACCCCCCACCGGAATCATCCAGCCCCTCCCCTACCCCCCACCGGAATCATCCAGCCCCTCCCCTAACCCCCACCGGAATCATCCAGCCCCTCCCCTAACCCCCACCGGAATCATCCAGCCCCTCCCCTACCCCCCACCGGAATCATCCAGCCCCTCACCCCCCCTACCCCATCGGAATCATCCAGCCCACCCCTCAGCACCCTCAGCGGCCACATTAGGGACATCTTGTATAAAGTGACCATTCCTCTGGAGCTGAGACAGTTCAGGCACAGCCACATTGATATGATTGGAGTTGGGCCTCTAGCTTCTCTGTCCACTCAAGCAACACAGAGGCATGAAAATGCCACCAAGTCTCCAGAGCTTTTCACCCCTCGGGCACAGACTGCAAACCAATGAGCATATCAGTGGACTGTAGAACAGTTGGGTGACTGGGCACGATGTACAATCTCCTCACTAAATCTGGCCATGGAGCAGTCACTGGTGGAGCCGCTCACAGCCCCTTGAAATGTCAGCATCCCGGTTTGGACCAGTCTCCCCCATGATTCAAGCTAACAGTGCAGCCATGCAGCGCTAACCTCTGGCCATCCAAGTGGTGGCCAATACTCTCCGGGAAGCGTTAAGTGGCCGTCACATTTAAACAGGACAGATCCTTCGTACACCCATGTTAACCCATGTGTCCCTCTTTTTCATCCTGCAGGAGGAGTACATCAGGATCACGGAGCCTGGTGAACTAGCTGTATGCCTCTTGGCCTCTAAGGAGCAGAGATGACGGAGAAGAGAGCAACAGAGGCAGGAGCAGCAACCTCAGGAAGAAGGGTCGGCTGTGGCTCCTGTAAACGCTGCTGAAGAGCCACAGTGAGCTCTTGCTGGTCAGCACCTAGCAACACCCAGGGTCTATAGACACCGCCTTTCATTCCTGTAGAAGACCAAGAACCAGTGTCGCTGAAGACAGCGCATGTCTAGGGAACTGGTCGCTCACATCTGCCAGCTACTGCAGGATTTGGCACCACGGGGACAGGGTGGGTATCTACTGCCAGCGGCTGTGAAAGTGACCGCGGTGCTCAATTTCTACGTCAGTGGCTCCTTTCAGGGCTCCACGGGTGACCTCTATGGGATATCACAAGTCTCCACCCACAAATGCATCCATGAGGTCACCAATGCCATCTTCACGAGGGCACAAAACTTTGTGCATTTCACCCGAGATCAGAACAGCCAGGATGCCAGAGCGATTGGATTTGCCCAGATCTCGGGTTTCTCACAGGGTCAGGGTGAGATCGACTGCACTCACCTGGCGCTCAGATCTCCGTCACAACACACGGTGAACTACATCAACCACAAGGGATTCCACTCGGTGAATGTGCAGCTGGTGTGTGACCACCACAAACGCATCCTGCAGGTCTGCGCACGGTTTCCAGGGAGTGTGCACAACTCCTACGTCCTCAGTCAGTCACAGACCCCTGACGTATTCCAGGGTCCACAGAGGCTGCAGGGCTGGCTTCTCAGGGACAAGGGCTACCCACAGAGGCCGGGGCTGATGACACCCGTGCAGCGGCCTCAGACTGCAGCAGAGCGACAGTATAAACAGGCTCATGCTGCAACTCACAACTTGTTGGAGCAAACCATCGGGATGCTAAAGATGTGGTTCCGGTGCCTGGACTGGTCTGGTGGAGCCCTGCAATACAGTCCACAGAGGGTGTCACACATCATCATCGTCTGCTGTGCCCTTTATAACCTGGCAATGCAATGGGGAGAGGAGCTGGACGAGGAGGAGATGGAGGGGCTGGAGGTCTCCTCCGATGAGGAGGATGTCGACAGGGATGAGGGTGAGGAGGTCCTTGGAGGTGATGATGACGGGGATGAATGCCTTGTGAAATGGCCTAGCAAGACATTCAGCTCTCAAGGGCAACTAGGGATGGGCAACAAATGCTGGCCCAGCCAGCGATGCCCACGTCCCATGAAAGGATGAAATTAACCCAGTCCTCCTCAGATCCCTTTCTTTCTCTGTCCTCTTTAAAATTGTATCATTTATTTCATATTCTCTCCTCCGCATTCTTCTGATGAAAATGAATCACTGCGCGTCTCTGGGTTAAATTTGACTTGCCATGTGTCTGCCCTTTCACCAGCCTGTCCATCTCCTCCTGAAGTCTGTGACTATCCTCCTCATTGTTTACTGCCTTTAGTGCCATCTCAACACTTCAGAGTTATGCCACATCTACCCAAGACCAGGGCAGCAGTGTAAGGAAAGACCTGCATTTATATAGCGCTCTTCACAATCACCAGACACTCCAAAGCGCTTTGCAGGTCATGAAGTAGTGTCTGTTGCAACGTAGGGAAAAGTGGCAGCCAATTTGTGCACAGCAAGCTCCCACAAACAGAAGCATGACAATGACCAGATAATCTATTTTTGTGATGTTAACTGAGGGATAAATATTGGCCGGGACATCAGAGAGAATTCTCTTGCTCTCCTTCAAGACAGCGCCAATGGAATTTTTACGATGGGGGTCTCAGCTTAGTGTGCCATCTGAAAGACGACTCCTCCGACAGTGCAGCACTCCCTCAGTGCTGCGCTGGAAGTGTCAAACTTAATTGTTGCGCTCAAGCCCTGGAATACGGGGACTTGAAACTGGAACCTCGTGACTCAGAGAGGAGAACACAACCAACTGAGAGACAGTGTATATAAAAACGGAGAGTAGTCTCAGCTCCCAGCCATGGGGAACACCACTGTTGACTCACCTCCAGTCCCAAAGACAAGTCATATTGGATTTGAAGCGTTAACTCTGTTTCTCTCTCCACAGTTGCTAACAGGCCTGCTGGGTTTGTCCAGCATTGACCATGCTCTGCTTTCTGTCCCTTAACCAGTTTCATACCCATTTAACCACAGGGCAGAGTCGATCCACATTTGCACAAAGTGCAGTAGCGGGTGGGAGAAAGGGTGTTTTACCCGCCGGCCGCAATGGTGGGTTATCGGTGCCAAGTCATCCCATTCCCCCCTCATTATTTATGTGGCCTCCGATTCGCTTCTCACGCCATTACCTCACTGCTTCCTCACTCCGGGCGCCATGTTTAAACTGCCGCCACATGCACACCTCCCAGTGCTTGCAGCCCAGGAGGGCTCTGGTGAATACATGGCCCTAAAATTCAGTGACACATCCCTGGGACACCTGGACACCGTGGGGACCCGCCACGATGTCCTCTACCCCCCGCTCTGGCTGGAGGAGGCCCATAAGTCTCACCACTCCGGCTTGGAAGGAGGTGGCAAAGGTGGTCAGTACCAACCCGGCACACAAAGTGGTCGGCCAACCGGTGCACAAAACGGATGAGTGATCTCATCCGTGCTGCCAGGGTAAGACAACCACCTCATCACTCTAAACTCACACACTTACAAGCCCATCACACATTCACTGGCATCTCACTCACTGCCAACTCAAGGGACCTCACCACTCAGTCTCTCACACGCACACCCTCACATCTCCATCTGGCCTTATCTCCTCTGGAGACAGCCTCCTCAGCCCTCACCATCTTGAGGCCACTTGCACAGATCAACATGTGCCCCCAGACACACCTTGAGATACCTTCCTTCCCCTGCACAGCCCTCATCCTGCCGCCTCTTCAGTTGCCTGAGGTCACTTCTCCCCCTTCCCCAAGCAAGCCCTAGCCCTGCAGCCGTTGAAAAACCACACCCCACCTTACGGCTGGTCTGGTAGGTAGAGACCTGCCTGTGAGCCCCCTTAAAATGTGACGGTGTCTGCGAAGCCTGGCGCTGATGGCTGTGAGAGTGCCCGAAGCAAAGTAGGCAAACAAACCTCGAAGTCCCGAGTGAAGTGCAGCTCGCCGGGTGCATGGCGCTTATGCACAGTTGTGAAACACGTCGATGTGTAATCAGGCAGACATGCACATGTGATCCAGCGCAGGGGGTGATTCCAGTGCCCATGTGATCCAGTGCAGGGGGTGATTCCAGTGCCCATGTGATCCAGTGCGGGGGGGGGGGTTGATTCCGGTGCCCATGTGATCCAGCATGGGGGGAGGATTCCGGTGCCCATGTGATCCAGCATGGGGGGGAGGATTCCGGTGCCCATGTGATCCAGCATGGGGGGGAGGATTCCGGTGCCCATGTGATCCAGCATGGGGGGAGGATTCCAGTGCCCATGTGATCCAGCATGGGGGGAGGATTCCGGTGCCCATGTGATCCAGCATGGGGGGAGGATTCCGGTGCCCATGTGATCCAGCATGGGGGGAGGATTCCGGTGCCCATGTGATCCAGCATGGGGGGGAGGATTCCGGTGCCCATGTGATCCAGCGCAGGGCGGGGGAGGATTCCGGTGCCCACGTGATCCAGCGCAGGGGGGGGGGAGGATTCCGGTGCCCATGTGATCCAGCATGGGGGGAGGATTCCGGTGTCCATGTGATCCAGCATGGGGGGAGGATTCCGGTGCCCATGTGATCCAGCATGGGGGGAGGATTCCGGTGCCCATGTGATCCAGCATGGGGGGAGGATTCCGGTGCCCATGTGATCCAGCATGGGGGGAGGATTCCGGTGCCCACGTGATCCAGTGCAGGGGGTGGGGATTCTGGTCAGAAGGGCTTATAACGATATGCAGATGTATTACAATGACGTTCCCGACGTGTGGGGTTGGGGTAGGCAGCCCGCCATTGACAGGCGGAGTGGGCGATCGCCAACTGTTGGCCTTGCCACCATAATGTCCGCTTCCGCTCTCCATCCTGGCCTGGAGCCAATGAGAGAGGACAATCCTGCCCACTGCCCCTTTAACGCCATGAGAATCAATTTAGCTAACAGCCTACTACATGGCAAACTACCACCCTTTGCACACCAGCCCCTTTAGATAGTGGTGAACATTTTTATTTATGCTACCTTTTTATGTACCTGTGCCCCGGCTTTTACAGATTAAATATTCATTTCTGTTTAAAGTGACAGGGAGGGAGGAAGAACTATTGGATCATTGGTTGCTGGTTCCCTCTAGTGCGCACAGCTGGTAACTGCAGCCGGTTCCAACTTGACCAAATTAAGTCGAACAAAAGTAATTTACGTTCCGACTTCCGACAGTAACGTTCGGATAGCTGGGCGATCCTGGGGGAAAAGTCGAGTACAGGGTGGATTTAAATGCAGGTAAAGAAAGCAAAGAGCATTTGAAGTTTTTGCAATTATATCTGGAAGCATTCTATTTTGAGCTGGGTTTTTATTTCCATTTGAGATTTTCTTGATGGGTTCGAGATGTTTTATTCCCTGTGAGTCGCTGCACAATTGCTCTATCTAAAATGGTAACTGCCGCAGCTGGAGTGAGAAATGCATTTTCCCCTTGCAGAAACGTACAGAGGAACGTTGGAGAAAATTGAATCTACCTCATTCTGTTGCTAACAGCTACTGTTGTAACAGCTCAGCTTCCCAGTTTAAAATCAGTGAGGAGGGAGTCTTGTGGTGCAGTGGGTAGTGTCCCTACCTCTGAGCTATAGAAACTACAGGTTCAAGTCCCACTCCAGGACCTGATGGTCACAGAAGATGCATTTATGCTGCAAATGAACCTGCAAATCTTTCTGATAAGCCTATGACAGCCTAGTCAGCCTGCTTGATGCAGAGTGCTGACCATCAAGCTATAGCTTCAGGCTAGCAACCCCAGGGAGAAACTAATCATGGAAACAGATGCTTTGTCTGCCTCATACCTCATTAGACTCAGGAAGCTTCTGTGTCTGAGGTATTTGTTGGCCTTTTCACAAGAGCACAGGATATATATCCTGATAGGAGAGGCCATTGCCCAGAATTTCTGATGAAGAGTCACACGGACTCGAAACGTTAACTCTGTTCCTCTCCGCAGCTGCTGTCAGACCTGCTGAGTTTTTCCAGCTGTTTTGGTTTCAGATTTCCAGCATCTGCAGTGTTTTGCTTTTATTTTAACCCAGAGTTTCTTCTTCGTTTTGTGGTCTTCTCTCCTGAAAGAGAGAGAGAAAGAGAGAGAGAAAATAAGAAAGGTTTACATTTAAACCGCACCATTCACAATCTCAGAATGTCCCAAAGCACCGTACAATTGCTGAAGTACATTTTACTGTACAGCTACAGTGGTGCAGCTTAAAGACTGACGGTACCATTTGAATGTTTGCCATGTGGGACCTTTCACCTCAGTGAAAAGCTTTGATGAAACAAAACTCACCGGTCGCAAGTGTGTTTGAACCTGCGCTGGGACACGGGCTAAAGGGTCCCCATGATCACTGTAAGAGTCACGTCAGGTGAGGGGGCAGTCGTGCTTGGGTGTGATGCTTCGATGGTTGAATGGCTGGCTGGCAGCCTTTAGGTTGAGAGGCGACAACTGTTCATCCTGGGGAAGGCTTGGGAGGCCTGTTAGAAACCGGGGAACCCTAGCCCAGGGGTGGCTGGGGTTCCTCTAGGAAGGAGATGCCCGGTAGAGAGGGATCGCTGGTGACTGACAGGTTGGCGGCACTGGGCCGGGTCACGTTCGGAAGGCGGGATTTTCCGCTCCTGTTTGCGAGAGGCCCGTTTGGCGGCGGGAGCGGGAAATATCGCGAGGTTGGCCTAGCCGCGTTTCCCGCTGACGTGAATCCAGGGCACGATTGTACCCCTCCACCGCCCCCCCCCCCCCCCCCCCCCCAAATTCAGTGGCATTTCCCACCGTCCAACGTCGGGAAGTTAATTTCAATGCATTTGCATCTCATTTATTGTGCCCTGCTCTCCGGAATCATCCTCCCCATGTCAACGGGACTTCAGGACAACGTCATTCACCTCTGCCTTTAGAAAGCGCATACCCGGCGAGCTGAGCTGCCAGGGGAACTTGGGGGTGAGTGCGCACACGACCTTACGCAGCGCACGCGAGCATCGCTCGTGGGACATGAAGGAAGAGGCTCTGCGCACTCACAGGGGGTGCTGGTGTGGGGGTCGGGGGAGGGTGGGTGTCAGTGCCACAGGCAAGTCGCTTTCTCCCGGCTGGCTTTTAGTGCAGTGCTGGGGCAGGGGCTCCAGTGCAGGTTGGGCCGGGGTCGGGGGGTGGGGAGGGTGGAGGTGGGAGTGGGTGAAATGGGGGCGGAGGACAAGGCAGCACAGGCTGAAGGAGGTACGCAAGCACATGCCGGGGGATGGGGGAGATGGGAGAGGGGTGGAGGGGGTGAGGGAAGTGACCACGCGCTTGGAAAAGTTTGTTCAAAGCTTGTCATTCTCCCACAGCTGAGACGTTCAGCAGCAGCTCCATTGACTCACTGGGAGCTGGGCCTCTGAATCTTTCTCACCCACTCAAGCAACACCAAAGCATGAAGGTGCCACCGAATGCTCCAGAACATTTCACCCCTCGGGCACAGACTGCAAATTAATGTGTGTTTTAAGGAGCAGAAGAATTTGTCGACTGGACAAGTTGTACAAACCCCCTGTGAAATGTGGCCAATGCGCAGTCACTGGTGGAGGTGCTCACAGCCCCTTGCTGTGTCTTTACTAAGGTTTGGACAAGTCTCCATTATGGTTCAAACTAACAGTGCAGCCTTGCAGTGTGGGTTAGGAGAACGTCTGTACCTGAGCTGAGACCACAGCATGCAGTCCAATGGGCAAAGCTGCCGCCAATCGGTCAGGTGGAGTGGGGCGGAGGTGGGTGGGGTTTCGGATGCCAATGAGCGCACTTCACACTGGTCATCCTAGTGGTGGCCAGGACTCTCCTGCATGCATGAAGGGACCTTCAGGGTTCTTAGGACACATATGGTAACCCACGTGTCTCTGTCTTTGACCCTGCAGGAGGAGACGATCAGGATCATGGAGCCTGGTGATTTAGCGGGAGGTCTCATGGGCTCACAGGGATTAGAGAAGAAGAAGAGAGCAGTGGAGGCACCTGGCTCAGCAAAGGGAGGAGCACCTCCCTCAGGATGAAGGGGTGACAGGGCCTGCTGAGCAAACAGATAAACATCTACAGAGAGCCATCGCTCGTAGGCACCTCACTAGGCCCAGGATCTATACACGGCGCTTGTCATTCCTACAGATGAGTGACAACCAGTGTCGCTGAAGAGTGCACATGTCTAGGGAACGGATCGATCATATATGCCACCCACTGCAGGATTTGGTGCCACAGGGACATGGAGGGCATCCACTGCCAGTGGCCGTGAAAGTGACCATAGTGCTCAATTTCTACACCAGTGGCTCCTTCCAGGGCTGTGGAATCTCACAAGCCTCCACCCACAAGTGTACCCTGGAGGTCACTGATTTCACCTTCACTCAGGTACAGAACTTTGTGCATTTTGCCCGGGATCAGGAAAGCCAGGAAGCCAGAGCGCTGGGATTTGCCCAGGTCTCGGGTTCCCCACAGGTGCAGGATGCCAGCGACTGCACTCACGTGGAGCTCAGGTCTCCTTGGCAACAAGCAGTCAACTACATCAACCGCAAGGGCTTCCACTCGCTGAATGGTCAGCTGGCGTGTGACCACCACAAACACATCCTGTGGGTCTGTGCACGATTCCCAGGGATTGTCCACGACTCCTACATCCTTAGCAGGTCTCAGGTCCCGGACATCTTCCAGGGTCCACAGAAGCTGCAGGACTGGGTCCTCTGGGACAGGAACTACCCACAGAGGCCGTGACTGATGATGCCTGTGCAGCAGCCTCAGACTGCAGCAGAGTGACGGTGAAACGAGGCTCATGCTGCAACCTGGACTTTGATGGAGCAAACTATAGGCATTCGGAAAATGAGGTTCGGGAGCATCGGCAGGTCTGGTGGAGCGCAGCAATACAGTCCCCAGAGACTGTCGCGCATCATTGTCACTTGCTGCGTGACCCACAACCTGGCGCTACAATGGGGGGAGGAGCTGGCTGAGGAGGGGATGGAGGAGCTGCACGTCTCCTCCGATGAGGAGGATGTCAAAGGGGATGACAATGATGAGGTCCTCGAAGTCGAGGATGCCGGCGATGAGGTCATCGCACTGGCCAGACAGGACAGACACGCTCAGGGGGCCCTCATAGACCCCTAGATACATGGAGGATTTGACGCACCCCTGACATCTTCACCTTGCATCTGTGCACATCTGGCTCCTGACTGGCCGAGGGCAGCTTGTTTGTGCTCTGTGATCAGGGTCATATCATGGAGACGCAGCTGTGAAACTTTAGAAGCACCTGATCCTTTATTACCCTTCAGCACCTGAGCCCTTCAGGAGTACAGCATCACTGGTCACAGATGCTGAAGAGATGGGGGCCAGCCCCACCTTAAAAGTGCTGAGAGCACAGGGAGAGAATGATGGAACTCTGTGACAACTGCCAACAACATTCTGGCAGCAATGACCAGCACCATCGAGGTGCAGGCACCAGTAATGTTCCCAGTGAGTGTGAGGCTGGACCATCACTTTGGTCTAAAGGCTGCACAGAGAACAGGGAAGAGACCCTGGACAGAGACATCTGCCTTTATCTTGTGCAGAAAGGTTTCACATCTGAGTGACATGAACACTGCTCATCAGAGCAAGGAGTCACAGGCAGGGAGACATTATTGGGAGTTTATTGACAATAGTGAATATTCTGTACAAGTGATTAGCACCCGTGTTCACGCAGGGGACTGCAGAACAGGACCCATCACTCACAGCATGGTTGTCTGATGGATGTTGCACTGCTGGACCCTCACTTGGTAGAGCAGTGCCGACCTCACCGTCAGCACGGGAATGGTCCAGATAGTCGCTGGCCAGCTGGATGGCTCTGTTTTCAAAGCTTGCAGGGACCTTGATTTCAGGCATTCCTCCACCAGTCTGCGACCTCCCCATGTTGTTGTGTGCCAGCTTGTCCTGCATGAATAGAGATGGAGAGAGTGTAAGCAGGATGCCTGCCAGGCCAGATCAGAAGGACGCCTGGCACGTGTGGGTGGTGAGTGGTGCCATGGACGGGATGAGGACAATGACAGTGTGTGTGAGAAAGCGAATGGTGACGTCCCTTGAACCAGCAGTGAGTGAGATCCCTGTGGGTGTGTGATGGCTTTGTGCGTGTGTGAGTTGAGAATGATGAGAAGAGTGACTTACCATGGAGGAACAGAGATCATTCATCCTCTTGTGGCACTGGGTGGCTGTCCTCTTTTGGAGGGCGTTGGCACTGACCACCGCTGCCACCGCCTCCCATGCTGGATGGGTGAGTTTGGTGGCTGGTCTTCGCCTGGAGTGGGTGGGGGGGGGGGGGAATGGAGGAGTTTAGGGTGGGCCTCCACTGTGCCCAGCAGGCGCCCCAGAGAGGCGTCACTAAACCTGGGGGGGCTGCCGTCTGCTTTGCTTTCAGGGCCGCCTGTTGCCTGGAGCAGTCCTGGTCTGAGGTAGGCTGTGCTCTGGTGCACCTTAAGCATGGCGACACGAGGAAGGGAGCGCTGTCACGGTGTGGCGGGCAAATCTGAGCCTGCCCCCGCCAGCGATCCGGCGTGTTCCCCACACACGCATTATTGATGAGGCGGGAGGCGCTGGGAAGTGGGCGATATGGCACAAAAACCCCACCATTGCGGCCGGCAGGAAAAACATCTCTCTTCACACCCGCCACCACACTTCGAGCGATTCAGGGAAAATCGGAGGTTTAAACCTAATGCGCCTGCGTCGCGGACACTAATAATTAGTTACCAGCATGGTAATAATCCTTAACCCTGCCAGAAACTCATGTGGTGCTATTTTACCTCTCGCGCCCACCGTTCCACCTTCGGTCCCTTTAAGGTCAGACGATACTTGCCTCCCAGTTAACCCTGACCGACTCCAGGCTGCCAACTTTAGTCACCCTGGCGGCTTTTTGCTATCAGCTCTGTTTTCAACAGCCCCGCCCCTGCTCCTCAGCCATTGGCCAGCCAGCACATCTGGCCTTACAGCGCCACCCCCCCCCACCCCGCCCACGTCAACTGGAAATGCCATTGGCTGATTGTTGACTGCCAATCCAAACCACCTTTATCCCATTTTTAATATAGTTATCAAATACAGTTTCTTCAACGCCTTCAACTGGTCCACGCTGGCATTTATTCTCCACGCGAGCCTTTGCCCCTCCCTCTTCATTTCACCCTGTTAACATATCCTTCAATTCCTCTTGTCACACTCAGTACAAGTGTGAGGATAGTGGATATTATGGACTGGAAGATCACACTTTGTGTAAGTGGACACAAACTCTGTTTAAGTTGGCTGCAACTAAACATGTGACTATGGACGCTTAAACTGTGGACAGTATTCGATTCTGTGGCCAATATTTTGTTAAACGTGAGCCTGGAATAAGGGAACTTTGCAGCCACCTGCGACGCTTAAACCCCTAGAAACATTTGAAACAGCTGAACCATCATCACTGAAAGACTTCTAATGCGGCCAGAGTACCCTGCTTGTTCCAACTTCCAGGTCCACCTGAGACCCAATCTCCTGGCTGTTCATCTAGAAGAGGCTTCGCAGCTTTAGGAGAATCCTTTGTCCCTAAAAGACCTGCCCTCCAACCAAAGTGTCAACTCAACCAAGAAGACAAGGGGGCTGCAATGGCGCCCTCAAGTTCCCATTCCATTCCCTTTTGAAATCATGGATCGTCTCCGCTGTCTTTGTGGGCAGCGAGCTCTGGGACGTTATGGGTCATTGCCACTCATTACCGCTGCGTAACAATGGTTCTCCCTCGCCTCCTCCCCCACCCCATCTTTCGTGTGCAAGCAAGAGTCAGCACCCTCGAGAGGAGAGGGAGCAATTGGAATCAAAATGAGAGCAGGATTCATCTCCGAAGTGATCCCATAGAGCTCATGCTTTCGCTTATCTGTTTAATGATTTAGCTCATCGGAGCTGGGTTGGCCGGAGAGACCTATTTGTACGTTGTAAACAATAGCAATATTTATTGAAAACAGCCCCCGAGCCAACTCTGCTATTGTTGGCTGTCGGGAAGGAACAGGCAATGCTTCAGCTTGCTCAGAACCTTATTAAAGGATGCGATTGTGCAATTCACTCCAACTGGAGGGAGTTAGGCTTCTCCCACAGCTGATACGTAGTTGGAAGGCACATTAAGGTGTTTGGCTGGGAGCAGGGGTTTACAAAGAGATACTCTTACAACTGGGATGGGGGGAATGCACAGTTTATCTTGCCCCACTACTCCCCAGGTCGTACCATTAGTTTAAAAGTTTAATTCACTCACCAAAATGGCCAGTTATTTACCTTCGCTACTTTAGACCCAAACTAAAAGAGACCTTAACCAGGCTTCTTTCAATAAACACAGAATGATTGATTTCTTTTAAGACAAATCTTCCTTTTAAAAACAGGTTGTAAGAACTGGTTAATACACAACTGCAATCTGGAAGTAAAACTATCCATCCCTTTTAAAAATACCACAGCGCGCACACACACAGACCAACAAACAAAGGACAAACAGATAGGGTCTCTGCAGAGATGGGCTTTAGAGCTTAGGCTTTATGAAGTAAAGGATAAGATTTACAGGGTTTCGACTCTGTCGACCTGGAGCTCCCTCATGTGAAGACAGGCCGCTGGTCCTATTAGCTGTCTGGAGGTTCTCACCAACGGAGGCGTGGGACAGAATAGAGCTGGATCAATCCTTCCTGTCTTAGTCTCTCGGGTTGCCAAAGACAGATAAGTTCCACTGAGGTGAGGGTTCTTAGCTGGATACTAAACCACTCCATTTCAGGCAGGGCAAGGAGAGTGTGAGCTTGTCATGTCTCAGTTTCACCCCAACTGAATTCAAAAAAATCAAGCCCAAAATGTAAAGCTCATCCCTGTCAGGTGATTTCCAGTAAATCACTTGCCTTTGCCTTTAAACCAGTTTTTTTTCCTTCCCATCAATTAAAATAATTCTTCATAGCAAAAGATAAGAAACTATGGCGAAGTAACAAGTTACACTGCAGCAACTCACCAAGGCTCCTTCAACAGCACCTTCCAAACCCATGACGTCTACCACCTAGAAGGACAAGGGCAGCAGACACATGGGGGCACCACCACCTGCAAGTTCCCCTCCAAGCCACCCACCATCGTGACTTGGAACCACATTGCTATTCCTTTACTGTCACGAGGTCAAAACCCTGGAACTCCATCCCTAACAGCACAGTGGGTGTACCTATACCACATGGACGGCAGCGGTTCAAGAAGGCAGCTCACCCAGCACTTTCTCAAGGGCAATTAGGGATGGGCAATAAATACTGGTCTAGCCAGCGATGCCCACATCCCATGAATAATTGTTTTAAAAATGCCCTCGTTTGCTTTCTCTCTCTGTTCAGGTCCCTGGGACTCATGCAGCATCAACAGCACAGGTTGGTGGTGTGCTGTTGTATGATCATGACATTAACTGAAGGTCCCACATCCCCCAGTGTTCCTGCAGTTAACGTAGGAGTAAAACATTTTATTTTAACCCACTTACAAATGATTGACCAGTGCCAGAATGAATAGTATTTTTGAAATTTCTTTTGATTTGCCTACATTGGAGTGGTTTAACAGGCAAATACTTCATTTACTGTGCTTTCATAACATTGAGTCTTGATCACACTGAGTCTTGATCACACTGAGTCTTGATCACACTGAGTCTTGATCACACTGAGTCTTGATCACACTGAGTCTTGATCACACTGAGTCTTGATCACACTGAGTCTTGATCACACTGAGTCTTGATCACACTGAGTCTTGATCACACTGAGTCTTGATCACACTGAGTCTTGATCACACTGAGTCTTGATCACACTGAGTCTTGATCACACTGAGTCTTGATCACACTGAGTCTTGATCACACTGAGTCTTGATCACACTGAGTCTTGATCACACTGAGTCTTGATCACACTGAGTCTTGATCACACTGAGTCTTGATCACACTGAGTCTTGATCACACTGAGTCTTGATCACACTGAGTCTTGATCACACTGAGTCTTGATCACACTGAGTCTTGATCACACTGAGTCTTGATCACACTGAGTCTTGATCACACTGAGTCTTGATCACACTGAGTCTTGATCACACTGAGTCTTGATCACACTGAGTCTTGATCACACTGAGTCTTGATCACACTGAGTCTTGATCACACTGAGTCTTGATCACACTGAGTCTTGATCACACTGAGTCTTGATCACACTGAGTCTTGATCACACTGAGTCTTGATCACACTGAGTCTTGATCACACTGAGTCTTTACCACACTGAGTCTTTACCACACTGAGTCTTTACACACTGAGTCTTTACACACTGAGTCTTTACACACTGAGTCTTTACACACTGAGTCTTTACACACTGAGTCTTTATCACACTGAGTCTTTATCACACTGAGTCTTTGTCACACTGAGTCTTGATCACACTGAGTCTTGTACACACTGAGTCTTTACACACTGAGTCTTTACACACTGAGTCTTTACACACTGAGTCTTTACACACTGAGTCTTTATCACACTGAGTCTTTATCACACTGAGTCTTTGTCACACTGAGTCTTTGTCACACTGAGTCTTTATCACACTGAGTCTTTATCACACTGAGTCTTTATCACACTGAGTCTTTATCACACTGAGTCTTTATCACACTGTGTCTTTATCACACTGAGTCTTTACACATTGAGTCTTTATCACATTGCATTGAGCCTTTAAAGTTTGGGAAGTTAATGCATGGGTCTGTCTGACATCAGCTGTATGGGGCATTTGAATGCTATGCTATTGTGTTTTTATGACATTGTGTTTCTATGATATGGGTCTTTGGTAAAGTCCTCTGACTGGAACACATCGAACGAGCACTTCTTGTGGTGTTGTTGGCAAGCGAAGAGATAGTAAGTAAAATAAAAGCCTAATTTGTGAAAGAACAAAACAAAACAAAAGATCCCAATGCAGTTTCCTGCGGTGATCTCAACAATGGGGAATAGGAATTGGAACAAAACGATGGGAAACAAACTGAGATTTTGGACTTTTAAAGGGAGCTGTATAGGAATGCCTAGGACCTAGTCAAGGCAGCAGACTGCCTACACTAGATGGATGCTTGGCGATCGCATGAATGAGTTGCAGGTCCAGCTTTGGCAGTGTGGTGCTACCATCCATTGATCTGATTACTGGTGCTACATAATACGAGGGCTTCGAGAAAAGCATGCTTCGATTGCTGGCAATCTCCGGTAGGTTCAGGATGCCCGTCTTGTCGATCTCGTATATATCCTCACCCTGCCCCGACACTGCAGCCTGGCCAGAGGTTGAATAAAGATGGGGCTTGCTAGGGAGCTGGGCAATCATGTTCTTTTTAAGGATTTTCCAGATATTATTTTTGATAAAGCAGTCGCAGAGTTCATCATCACTTAAAGAGAGAGAGAGAGAGAGAAAAGTTTGCCACCCGCACAGTCAGAGAGCTGCACTAACACTAACAGGGAGTTTAGAGCAAACTTCTTTGGGAGAAAAGACAACTGCTGTGTCGGACACCTTCATTCACACAAAAGGGTGGAGGGAGTCTGGAAATGTTGCCACTAAAAAGCTGTGGAGCGTGCGTACAATTACACAGGACTTGCAGCAGAGGCCATTCAGCCCTACTGGCCCATGTCTAGCGTTTATGCTCCTCTCGAGTCCCCTCCCACCCATCCCACTTCGGCCGAGTGACACATCCTTCTCACAAAGCACGATACAGCAGCTGCCGGAAATCCGAAATAAAAACGGGAAATGCTGGTTATGGCAGCCGCTGTGGAGAGAGAAATCGAGTTAACGTTTCGGGGTCTGTGACCTCTCATCAGGACTGGGAAAAGTTTAGAGATGTAATAGGTTTTGAGCAAGTGAGATCTGTCGCCCTATTTCGTTTCCTGTTCTTTCTGTGCTTTGGTTTCTCTCTCATTTTTGCTTTCATTCGGCAGCACCCCTACTCCACACACACCTTTTGTTTCCTTGTTGCTTTACTTCCCCATCACCTGTCATCAGAACTGGAAAAAGTCAGAGGTCAGTAACTCACCTTCCGACTCCCCAAAGCCTGTCCAGCATCTACCAGGCACAAGTCAGGAGTGTGATGGAATACTCCCCGCTTTCCTGGATGAGTGCGGCTCTCACAACACTCAACTCAACACCATTCAGGACAATGCGGCCCTTCCTTTGGCCCTGGAAGAGTCACTCTTCCCTCATTCAATCTCTCCTGACTCCCACCCTATCACAGGCCTTCATTTGCCCTTGTCCCGCCCAGTCCTTGCTCAAAACCTATCCACAGAATCACAGGATTGTTACCGCACAGAAGGAGGCCATTCGGCCCATCATGTCTGTGCTGGCTCTCCCGAATGAAAGCGCCATTCCCCTGCCTTCTCCCCGTAACCCTGCACGTTCCTCCTTTTAAGATAATGGTCCAATTCCCTCTTGAATGCCTCGACTGAAGCTGCCTCCATCACACTCTCTGGCCGGTAGGAAAAAAAAATTCTCATTTCGCTTTTGCTTCTTTTGCCAATTATTTTACATATGTGCGCTTTTGTTCTTGTTCCTTTCACGAGCGGGAACAGTTTCTCCCCATCTACTCTGCCCAGACCCCTCATAATTTTGAACACCTTTACAGTGCAGTGTATCTTGTAGATGGTACACACTGCTGCCACTGTGCGTCGGTGGTGGAGGGAGTGAATGTTTGTGGATAGGGTACCAGTCAAGCAGGGGCTGCTTTGTCCTGGCTAGTGTTGAGTTTCTTGAGTGTTGTTCGAGCTGCACTCATCCAGGCAAGTGGAGAGGGTCCCATCACACTCCTGGTTTGTGTCTTTGTATATGGTGGACAGGCTCTGGGGAGTCAGGAGTTACTCACCTCTAACTTTTCCTAGTTCTGATGAAAGGTTACAGGCCTGAAACATTAACTCTGTTTCTTTCTCCACTGATGCTGCCTGAGCTGCTGAGTGTTTCTAGCATTTTCTGTGTTTATACCATACCCTTGTATTCCTTTCGCCCTGGTATGCTTCCCCTTAAAGGCATTGATGCTATTTGCCTCAATCACTCCTTATGGTATCAGGTTCCACATTCTAAACACACACTCTGGGTGAAGGCGTTTCTTCTGAATTCCCTTGTGGATTTATCAGTCACTATATTATATTCATGGACTTTAATTTTGGTCTACACTGCAAGTCACTTATCAATTTTATAAACATTTCACAATTGAGGTTGATAGGGTTTTATTGGGCAAGGGCATGAAGGGCTAGGAAACTATGCTGGGTAAATCTAATTGAGACATAAATCATTGGTGGAGCAGTCTGGAGGGGCTGAAGGGCCTCGCTCCTGATCCATCTCCTTCTTGAGTTCTTTGCCAAAAGGTAGCTGTGACCCTCCCCGCCATAATCTCCACCGTGGTTAGGGCAACAGGGCAGGCCCTGAATCCACCTCAGCCAGAAAGGGGCTGGAGTCCTGTGCTGTTGGCACCAATCTGATCCACATCGGCCGTCCAACCAACTAACCACCCACCCACCCCCCTGCAAGGAGCCTGAGTCTCTGTGGCCATACTTTGGTCTGAAGCTATGCTTGGTATTGGTAGAGGTTCCAGATCCCTGCTCTTAGCACCTGCTGTTGGTTTATGTTGGTGGGATTCACAAGTTGATACGCAACCTAAGCACCAAAGGAGTGTCATATTGGGCTCAAAACATTAACTCTGTTTTGTCCAGATGTGCATTTTCTACTTTCATTTCCAGCATTTGGATTTTATGATATTAATATGTAGCCTGTTTGGCCACATTGTGGACTTCCTTGGTTATCAAGTGCTGAAGTGGGATTTGAACCTGGAGTGTTTGGGCTCAGAGGCAGGGATGCTACCCACTGCACCACTAGACCTCCTCCACCTGCTCCCATCGCTTCCTATAATTTAACTGAGTGAATTTTCAGTCCAATTTCTATTATTCAGGCAAGGGGAGCCTATGGTTGGCAGAAAAAACTGTGGGCCAAGCTCTGGTTTTCATTCCCTTCCCCCTTCACATCAGGAGAGTTGTCAGGGCCCTCCTTATAGTGGCAGGGCCAGGATCTGGAATAAGCAGTATGGACACAGATGACTATGTGGGGGGTAGGATTAGTAAGTTTGCGGATGACACAAAGATTGGCCGGGTGGTTAACAGTGAGGTTGAGTGTCTTAGGCTACAGGAAGATATAGATGGGATGATTAAATGGGCAGATAAGTGGCAGATGGAATTTAACCCTGAAAAGTGTGAGGTGATAGACTTTGGAAGGAGTAATTTGACAAGGAAGTATTCAATGAACGGCATGGCACTAGGAAGTTCTGAGGAACAAAGGGACCTTGGCATGTGTGTCCATAAATCTCTGAAGGCGGAGGGGCACGTTAGTAGGATGGTGAAAAAGGCATTGGGGACACTTGCCTTTATCAATCGAGGCATAGATTACAAAAGTAGGGAGGTCATGTTGAAGTTGTATAGAACCTTGGTGAGGCCACAGCTGGAGTACTGTGTGCAGTTCTGGTCGCCACATTATAGGAAGGATGTGATTGCACTGGAGGGGGTGCAGAGGAGATTCACCAGGATGTTGCCTGGGATGAAACACTTAAGTTATGAAGAGAGGTTGGATAAACTTGGGCTGTTTTTGTTGGAGCAGAGAAGATTGAGGCCTGACCTGATCGAGGTGTACAAGATTATAAGGGGCATGGACAAGGTGGAGAGGGAGCAGCTGCTCCCCTTAGTTGAAGGACCAGTCACGAGGGGGCATAAGTTCAAGGTGAGGGGAAGGAAGTTTAGGGGGAATGTGAGGAAAAACTTTTTTACCCAGAGGATGGTGACGGTCTGGAATGCGCTGCCTGGGAGGGTGGTGGAGGCAGGTTGCCTCACATCCTTTAAAAAGTACCTGGATGAGCACTTGGCACGTCATAACATTCAAGGCTATGGGCCAAGTGCTGGTAAATGGGATTAGGTAGGTAGGTCAGGTGTTTTTCACGTGTCGGTGCAGACTCGAATGGCCGAAGGGCTTCTTCTGCACTGTGAGATTCTGTGATTCTGCGACACTCGCAGGTGGTACCCATGGAGCAGAGTGTTTGGGCTCTTCAGTACTGTGCCAGTTCATCACCAAAAACCATTTTTATCTGTTAATATGTATGTGCTTACCTCCTTACCCCAAGCCTCCATGACTTTCACTTACCTTGGGTAAATGGATTTCAGTTTCTGAACTTTGTGCAATGTTAGGGGGTCCGTTAGTTCGGTAAAGGTCTGCATGTCGATCCTTACAATCTTGGTGCCTTGGCTCTTGATACTAAATTCTCTCTTATCCTTGAGGTCATTGGCCACAAAGTATTGCCGCAGCCCCTGTGAACAGACAATGGCAAAACTGCTTGAGCACTCCCTAGCGATTGGGTTCTCGGTCACACATGCTGAAGGGTCAGGAGACTCAATATAGGCTATAGAAGGTCAAAGGTGAGACATCATTACACTCTCAGGTTCAACACCGCATCACTCATCCATTAGAGAATGCCAAAAAGAGCCACATCCCAAATAAACACTCTGCTCCAGGGTGGCTGGACATTGGCTGAGGATCATGGTGTCTAATGCCAGGGTTCTTAGCCTCTGATATTCATTCACAGGATGTGGGAGCCGCTGGCTAGGCCAGCATTTATTGCCCGTCCCTAATTGCCCTTGAGAACACCATCTTATCAGGAAAGAAGCTGAATAGTTTCTTGAAAGGGAGAAGAATACCTGTAAACCGTGTCCCTCTGTGTTGCTACAGTATTGGTGAGATCCAGCTGGGAGTGCTGGGTGCAGTTTTGGTCTCCTTACTTAAGGAGCGATATACTTGCTTTGGAAGCATTTCAGAGAAGGTTCACGCGGTTGATTCCTGAGATGAAGGGGGTTGTCTCATGAGGAAGGGTTGAGCAGGTTGGGCCTGTACTCATTGGAGTTTAGAAGAATGAGAGGTGATCTTATTGAAACATAAATGATTCTGAGGGGACTTGACAGGGTAGATGCTGAGAGGATGTTTCCCTTTGTGGGAGATACTAAAGATAAAGGGTCTCCCATTTAAGATGGAGATGAGGAGGGGTTTCATCTCAGAGGGCTATTAGTCTTTGGAATTCTCTTCCACAGTGAGCAGTAGAGTCCGGGTTAATGAATATATTCAAGGCTCAGTTAGATTTTTGATTGATAAAGGAGTTAAGGGTTATGGAGGAAGTGTAGTTAAGGGCACATCGGATCAGCCCTGATCTTATTGAATGGCAGAGCAGGCTTGATGGGCTGAATGGCCTACTCCTGCTCCTATTCCTTATGATCTTATGCCTCATGGACATTCAACATTCTTTCTTCACTGGCTCTTACCAGTTTACAAGGTTGCAAGTTCAAGCCCAGATCTAGGTTGATGGCAAGAGAATTGGAGGTGGTAATATTCAGATGAGACATGATTACAATACCAAGTCTGCCTGTTTGTAACAGGTTCAGGTTCTGGTTCAGGTAGACGCTTTGTAAAAAAGCAGTGATGTCCTCTGATAAGCTGACCAACATTCTTCTCTCAGGCTTAAATCAATGTGGTTGACTCTTAACTGTCCTCTGCAATGGCCTAGAAAGCTAGTCAGTTACATCAGCATGACAGGGTAGATGCTGAGAGGATGTTTCCCTTTGTGGGAGATACTAAAGATAAAGGGTCTCCCATTTAAGATGGAGATGAGGAGGGGTTTCATCTCAGAGGGCTATTAGTCTTTGGAATTCTCTTCCACAGTGAGCAGTAGAGTCCGGGTTAATGAATATATTCAAGGCTCAGTTAGATTTTTGATTGATAAAGGAGTTAAGGGTTATGGAGGAAGTGTAGTTAAGGGCACATCGGATCAGCCCTGATCTTATTGAATGGCCCACAAAGCACTGCAAAGCCCTCCTGGCCAACATGTGGGGATACTGTGCCAAAACTGAGAGAGTTGTCCCACAGGCTCATCAAGCAACAGCCCGACATGGTCATACTCACCGAATCATACCCTAACAGCCTATTTCCCAAACACCACCATCGCCATCCCTGGGGATGTCCTGTCCCACCAGCAGGACAGACCCAGCAGAGATGACAGCACAGTCGGGAGGGAGTTGCCACCAGAGTTCTCAACATTAACTTCAGGGTCTGTGATGTCTAATGACATCAGGTCAAGCCCGGTCAAAGAAACCAGCTGCTGATTGCCACCTTCCGTCCCCCTGCCCTCAGCTGATGAATGAGTGCTCCTCCACATTCAACATCACTTGAAAGAAGCACTGAGGTTGACAAGGGTACAGGATGTACAATGGGTGGGGGGGTTTCAACATCCGTCACCAAGAGTGACTCAGTAGCAACACTACTGACCGAGCTGGCCAAGTCCTAAAGGACAAAGCTGCTAGACTGGGTCTGCAGCAGGTGGTGAGGGAACCAACATGAAGGAAAAACATACTTGACCTCATCCTCAACAAGCTGCATGAGGCAGATGCCTCTGTCCATTGGTAGGGGTGACCACTGCACAGTCCTTATGGCGATGAAGACCCATCTTCATGCTGGAGATAGCACCAATCGAGTTGTGGGGCAATACCATCATGCTAAATGAGATAGATTCAGGACAGATCAAAACTAGGCATCTAAGAGGCGTTGTAGGCCATCAGCAGCAGCAGAATTGTATTCAACTGCAATCTGTAATCCCAAAGCCTATCGTTACCATCAAACCAGGAGATCAACCATGATACAATGAAGCGTTCAGGAGAGCATGCTAGAGCACCACCAGGTATTGCTAAAAAAATGCGCTGTTAACCTGATGGAGCTCAACACTCCACCACTTGCACGCTGAACAATGGGAGTAGCATGCGATAGAGCTAAGTGACCCCACAACAAACCAATCAGCTTCTTAGGGTGGTGTCCTAAGCCCATCCACCTTCAGCTGCTTTATTAATGACCTTCCCTTCATCATAAGATCAGAAGTGGGGATGTTCGCTGATGATTGCACAATGTTCAGTTCCATTCGCAACTCCTCAGATACTGAATCAGTCCATGTCCAAATGCAGCAAGACCTGGGCAATATCCAGGCTTGGGCTGACAAGTGACAAGTAATGTTCATGCCACACAGGTGCCAGGCAATGACCATCTCCAACAAGAGAGAATCCAACTATTGCCCCTTCATGTTCAATGGCATTACTGTCACTGAATCCCCCACTATCAACATCCTGGGGGTTACCATTGACCAGAAACTGAACTGAACCAGCCATATAAATACTGTGACTACAAGAGCAGGTCAGAGGCTGGGAATCCTGCGGAGAGTAACACATACCAATATATAAATTAAGAGCAGGAGGAGGCCACTTGGCCTCTCGAGCCTGCTCCACCATTCAGTAAGATCACGGCTTTCTAATTTTAACCTCAACTCCACATTCCTGCCTACCCCGATAACCTTTCACCCCCTTGCTTATCAAGAATATATCTAGCTTGTCCTTATATACAGATATTCAGAGACTGCCTCAACCACCTTTTGAGGAAGGGAATTCCAAATTCTCATAACCCTCTGAGTGAAACAGGGCGACCCCTTGTTTCTAAACCTCTAGTTCTAGATTCTCCCACAAGAAGAAACATCCTCTCCATACTCACCCTGTCAAGGCCCCTCAGGATCTTATATGTTTCAATCAAGTCACCTCTTAGTCTTCTAAACTCCAGTGGATACCAGCCTAGCCTGTCCAGTGTTTCGTCATGAAACAACCTGCTTATTCCGGGCATCAGTCTAGTAAACCTTCTGTAAACCCCACCTGGTGCCCATTGCCTGTTAGGATAGGCGCCAACACCCCACGACCCTGAATCGGATAAAGTGGTCTGGAAAAGTGAGCGAAGTGAGTGAGAATTAGTTCGTTTTATTTACTAATCTATCTTAGCTCTGGTGTTTTAAGGAGTTATTACACACTGTCCCTTACAGCAAGCATTAACCGGCCAATCAACTGACTAGATTCCTGTGATGTCACAATTGTTTGTTACACTCAGATTCTTCAGCAGCTGAAATTGTCACGACCCCCCTCAATTCCCTCACTCCCCATGACTCCCCTCCACTCCCCTTGACTCCCCCGCTCCCCTCGAGTCCACCGCTCCCCTCAACTCCCCCGCTCCCCTCATCACCCACACTCCCCGCAATTCACCTGTTCCCCTTGACTCCCCCACTGCCCTCGACTCCCCCATTTCCCTCCACTCCCCCACTCTCCTCGATTCCCCTGCTCCCCTCAATTCCCCCGCTCCCCTCGATTCCCCCGCTCCCCTCGATTCCCCCGCTCCCCTCGATTCCCCCGCTCCCCTCGATTCCCCCGCTCCCCTCGATTCCCCCGCTCCCCTCGATTCCCCCGCTCCCCTCGATTCCCCCGCTCCCCTCGATTCCCCCGCTCCCCTCGATTCCCCCGCTCCCCCCACTCCCTTCGACTCCCCCGCTCCCCTCAACCCCCCCCCGCTCCCCTCGATTCCCCCACAATCCTCGACTCTCCCACTCCCCTTGACTCCCCCGCTCCCCTCCACTCCCCTGCTCCCCTCCACTTCCCCGATCCCCCCCACTCCCCCGTTCTCCTCCACTCCCCCGCTCCCCCCAACTTCCCCGCTCCCCCTCACTTCCCCGCTCCCCCTCACTTCCCCGCTCCCCCCCACTCCCCCGCTCCCCTCCACTCCCCCGCTCCCCTCCACTCCCCCCGCTCCCCTCCGCTCCCCCACTCCCCTCGACTCCCCTCCACTCCCCTGCTCCCCCCACTCCCCCGCTCCCCCTACTCCCCCACTCTCCTCAACTCCCCTGCTCCCCCTACTCCCCCACTCCCCTCCACTCCCCCCCACTTCCCTCGACTCCCCCGCTCCCCACCACTCCCCTCGACTCCCCTCGACTCCCCCGCTCCCCTCGACTCCCCCGCTCCCCTCGACTCCCCCGCTCCCCTCGACTCTCCCGCTCCCCTCGACTCTCCCGCTCCCCTCCACTCCCCCGCTCCCCTCCACTCCCCCGCTCCCCTCCACTCCCCCGCTTCCCTCCACTCCCCCGCTTCCCTCCACTCCCCCGCTTCCCTCCACTCCCCCGCTTCCCTCCACTCCCCCGCTTCCCTCCACTCCCCCGCTTCCCTCCACTCCCCCGCTTCCCTCCACTCCCCCGCTTCCCTCCACTCCCCCGCTTCCCTCCACTCCCCCGCTTCCCTCCACTCCCCCGCTTCCCTCCACTCCCCCGCTTCCCTCCACTCCCCCGCTTCCCTCCACTCCCCTGCTCCTCCCTACTCCCCCACTCCCCTCCACTCCCCCACTTCCCTCCACTCCCCCCAACTCCCCCGCTCACCTTGATGCTCCCGCTCATCCTGACTCCCCCATTGTCCCCCCACGACATCCCCACTCACCCCCAACTCCCCCCACTGCCCGCAAATCCCACACTCCTCTACTCCATCACTCCTCACAACATCCCCACCCCCTCTGACCCCCACCCCCCACCACTCCGTCCGATGTCATGATTTTAGTGACAGAGACCACAACATGGTACAGTTTAAGTTTCTTATGGACAAAGAAATAAACAAGTTGCAAAAAAATGTTTTGGATTGGGGGAGAGCGGATTTTAGTAAAATAAGGCAGGATCTGGCCAAGGTAGACTGGGAAAGTTACTTGTGGGGAAATCTACAGAGGAGCAGTGGGGAGCGTTCAAAAAGGAAATGGGGAGGATACAGGCTCAACATGTTCCCTCTAGGGTGATAAGAAGGAATAATAAAATGGACAAATCTCCAGGTCCAGATGATTTGTGTCCCAGACTGCTGAGGGAGGCAAGGAAGGACATTGCAGGGCCTCTGACCCAAATTTTTAATTCCTCTCTGGTCACGGGGGAGGTGCCAGAGGACTGGAGAACAACTAATGTGGTTCTGCTATTTAAGAACGGTTGTAGAGATAAGCCAGGGAACTACAGGCCAGTGAGTCTCACGTCAGTGGTAGGGAAACTATTGGAGAAAATTCTGAAGGAGAGAATCTATCTCCACTTGGAAAGGCAAGGTTTGATCAGGGATAGTCAGCATGGCTTTGTCAGAGGGAGGTCATGCCTAACAAATTTCATTGCATTTTTTGACTAGGTGACCAGGTGTGTAGGTGAGGGTAGTGCAGTTGATGTAGTTTATATGGATTTCAGCAAAGCCTTTGACAAGGTTCCACATGGGAGACTTATAAAGAAGGCAAATGCACATGGGATACAGGGTAATTTGATAAGGTGGATTCAAAATTGGCTTAGTTGTAGGAGGCAGGGGGTGATGACAGAAGGATGCTTTAGTGACCGGAAGCCAGAGTCCAGTGGCGTACCACAGGGATCTGTGCTCGGTCCCCTATTATTTATCATTCATATAAACGACACAGATGACTATGTAAGGGGTAGGATTAGTAAGTTTGCGGATGACACAAAGATTGGCCGGGTGGTTAACAGTGGGGTTGGGTGTCTTGGGCTACAGGAAGATATTGACGGGATGGTCAAATGGGCAGATAAGTGGCAGATGGAATTTAACCCTGAAAAGTGTGAGGTGATAGACTTTAGTAGGAGTAATTTGACAAGGAAATATTCAATGAATGGCATGACACTAGGAAGTTCTGAGGAACAAAGGGACCTTGGCGTGCGTGTCCATAGATCTCTGAAGGCAGAGGGGCATGTTAGTGGGGTGGTGAAAAAGGCATATGGGACACTTGCCTTTATCAATCGAGGCATAGATTACAAAAGTAGGGAGGTCATGTTGGAGTTGTATAGAACCTTGGTGAGGCCACAGCTGGAGTACTGTGTGCAGTTCTGGTTGCCACATTATGGGAAGGATGTGATTGCACTGGAGGGGGTGCAGAGGAGATTCACCAGGATGTTGCTTGGGATGAAACATTTAAGTTATGAAGAGAGGTTGGATAGACTTGCGTTGTTTTCGTTGGAGCAGAGAAGACTGAGAGGCGACCTGATTGAGGTGTACAAGATTGTGAGGGGCATGGACAGGGTGGATGGGGAGCAGCTGTTCCCCTTAGTTGAAGGGTCAGTCACACGGGGGCATAAGTTCAAGGTGAGGGGCAGGAAGTTTAGGGGGAATGTGAGGAAAAACTTTTTTACCCAGAGAGTTGTAATGGTCTGGAATGCACTGCCTGGGAGGGTGGTGGAGGCGGGTTGCCTCACATCCTTTAAAAAGTACCTGGATGAGCACTTGGCATGTCATAATATTCAAGGCTATGGGCCAAGTGCTGGTAAATGGGATTAGGTAGGTAGGTCAGGTGTTTCTCATGTGTCGGTGCAGACTCAATGGGCCGAAGGGCCTCTTCTGCACTGTGAGATTTTGTGATTGTGTGTGTAACTGTCCCACTTGCCCATACTCCACCCGACTGCCCCACTCCCCCGACTGCCCCACTCTCCCTGACTCCCCCACTCCCCCAATGCTCTCGACTCTAGCACTGATCTCGACACCACTACTCCTCCACTCCCGCTGACTCCCCTCTCCCCCAGGCTCCCCCACTCACCCCCAGTCCCCCAATGCTCTCGACTCTCCCACTCCCTATTCCACCTGACTCCCCAATCTCAATGACACTCGCACTCAGACATAGTCCTCCACTCCCTCACTTCCCCACTCACCCCTACTCTCCCACTCACCCTCTCAAGCCAAAACATGCATTCCCCCGACGGTGTCAAAACCCACACTCCCCAACATGCCCCAACTCCTCCAGTCCCCCACCCACTCACACACTCTCCCCAACTCGTCACAACTCCCTGACTCCACCCCTCACCCCAACACCAAACATGCGATGGCACCAAACTCCCATAATCCCCAATTGAAATAACGTCTCAAATATCCCAACAGTCCTGATTCTCTAATCACTGATTTTAAACATTGAATCTCCCAACTCCCTCCTCACTGATTTTAAACAGTGAATCTCCTGACTCCCTCCTCACTGATTTTAAACAGTTAATCTCCCAGCTCCCTCCTCACTGATTTTAAACAGTGAATCTCCCGACTCCCTCCTCACTGATTTTAAACAGTGAATCTCCCGACTCCCTCCTCACTGATTTTAAACAATGAATCTCCTGACTCCCTGTTCACTGATTTTAAACAGTGAATCTCCCGACTCCCTCCTCGCTGATTTTAAACAGTGAATCTCCCGACTCCCTCCTCACTGATTTTAAACAGTGAAGTTCCCGACTCCCTCCTCACTGATTTTAAACAGTGAAGTTCCCGACTCTCTCCTCACTGATTTTAAACAGTGAAGTTCCCGACTCCCTCCTCACTGATTTTAAACAGTGAAGTTCCCGACTCCCTCCTCACTGATTTTAAACAGTGAATCTCCCGACTCCCTCCTCACTGATTTTAAACAATGAATCTCCTGACTCCCTGTTCACTGATTTTAAACAGTGAATCTCCCGACTCCCTCCTCACTGATTTTAAACAGTGAATCTCCTGACTCCCTCCTCGCTGATTTTAAACAGTGAATCTCCCGACTCCCTCCTCGCTGATTTTAAACAGTGAATCTCCCGACTCCCTCCTCACTGATTTTAAACAGTGAAGTTCCCGACTCCCTCCTCACTGATTTTAAACAGTGAAGTTCCCGACTCCCTCCTCACTGATTTTAAACAGTGAAGTTCCCGACTCCCTCCTCACTGATTTTAAACAGTGAAGTTCCCGACTCCCTCCTCACTGATTTTAAACAGTGAAGTTCCCGACTCCCTCCTCACTGATTTTAAACAGTGAATCTCCCGACTCCCGCCTCACTGATTTTAAACAGTGAAAACTCCGGCTCCCTCCTCACTGATTTTGAACAGTGAATCTCCTGACTCCCTCCTCACTGATTTTAAACAGTGAAGTTCCCGACTCCCTCCTCACTGATTTTAAACAGTGAAGTTCCCGACTCCCTCCTCACTGATTTTAAACAGTGAATCTCCCGACTCCCTCCTCACTGATTTTAAACAGTGAAAACTCCGGCTCCCTCCTCACTGATTTTGAACAGTGAATCTCCTGACTCCCTCCTCACTGATTTTAAAAAGAATGATCCTGAGGGTTCTTGACAGGGTGGATGTGGAGAGGCTGTTTCCCTCTTGTGGGAGAATTTAGAACTAGGGGTCACTGTTTCAAAATAAGGTGTCACCCATTTAAGACAGAGATGAGGAGAATTTTTTTTCTCTCAGAGGGCCCTGAGTCTTTGGAACTCTCCTCCTCAGAAGGTGGTGGAAGCGGAGTCTTTGAATATTTTAAGGCAGGAATAGATAGATCCTTGATTAACAAGGGGGTGAAAGGTTATCGGGGGTTGGCAGGAACGTGGGGTTGAGATTACATTCAGATCAACCATGATCTTATTGAATGGCAGAGCAGGTTCGAGGGGCCGAATGACCTACTCCTGCTCCTAATTCGTATGTCTGTATGCAGTATAATGTGGGAAAATGTGAGTTTGTTCATTTTGGCAGGAAGAATAGAAAAGTAGAGTGTTACTTAAATGGAGCGAGACTTCAGAATGTTGCAGTACAGAGGGATCTGGGCATCCTTGTACATGAATCACAACAAGTTAGCTTGCAGGTACAGCAAGTAATTAGGAAGGTAAATGGAAATGTTGGCCTTTACTGCAAGGTGGTTGGGATATAAAAGTAGGGAGGTCTTGCTACAACTGTACAGGGCACTGGTGAGACTACACCTAGAGTACTGTGCACAGTTTTGGTCTCCTTACTTAAGGGGAGATATATACTCGCATTGGAAGCTGGTCAGAGGTTCACTCGGCTGATTCCTGGGATGAAGGTGTTTGTCTTATGAGGAGAGGTTGAGCAGGTTAGGCCTATACTCATTGGAGTTCAGAAGGTTTAAAGTTTATCTTATTGAAACATAGAAGAATTTGAGGGAGCTCGGCAGGGGAGATGCTGAGAGGGTGTTTCCCCTTGCAGGGGGATCTCAAACTAGGGGGCACAGTTTCCAAATAACGGGGCTTCCATTTAAGACGAAGATGAGGAGGAATTTCTTCTCTCAGAGGGTCATGAGTCTGTGGGATTCTCTTCCCCAGAGAGAATTGGAGGCTGGGTCATTGAATATATTCAAAGCCAAGTTAGACAGATTTTTGATTGAGAGTGGGGTCAGCAGTTATGGAGGGCAGACAGGGAAAGTGAAGTTGAGGCCACAATCAGGTCAGCCAGGATCTTATCAAATAGCAGAGCAGGCTTGATGGGCCAAATGGCCTACTCCTGCTTCTATTTCTTAGGTCTAATAATGCAGGGTGAAGGTGTGTATATGGAATTTGGTCACAGATCAGCCATGTTCCCATTGAATGGTGGTACAGGCTTGAGGGGCTGAATGGCTTCCTCCTGTTCTTATGCTCCTATCTAAATGATGCATGGCAGCAGTTCGACAAGAACTTCCAAACCTGCGACTTCTACTGCCTAGAAGGACCAGGGCAGCAGGCGCATGGGAACATCACCACATGCATGTTCCCCTCCAAGACAAACATCAGCCTCTCTTGGAACTATATCAATGGCCTTTCACCGTTGCTGGGTCAAAATCCCAGAACTTCTGTAATATAGGGAATGCAGCAGCCAATTTGCATACAGCAAGGTCCCACGAATGTGATCATGACCAGGTTATCTGTTTTAGTGATGTTGGTTGAGGGATAGACATTGCTCAGGACACCAGAAAGTACTCCCCTGCTCTTCTTCAAAATAGTGTGGTTCGCCATAGCTAACAAAAAAAATTAAGGATAGTGTTAAATCCAAAGAGGAGTCATGTGAAGTTGCTAGAAAAAGTAGCAAGCCTGAGGATTGGGAGCAGTTTAGAATTCAGCCAAGGAGGATCAAGAGATTGATTAAGAGGAGAAAAATAGAGTATGAGAGTAAACTTGCAAGGAACATAAAAGAGGACTGTAAACGCTTCTATAAGTTTGTAAGAAGGAAAAGATTGGTGAAGACAAATATAGGTCCCCTACAGTCTGAAATGGGAGAGTTTATAATAGAGAACAAGGAAATGGCAGAGCAATTACACAACTACTTTAGTTCTGTCTTCACAGAGGAAGACATAAATAACTTCCCAGAAATACCAGGGGACCAAGGGTCTAGTGAAGAGGACGAATTGAAGGAAATTAGTATTACTAAAACAATAGTGCTAGATCAATTAATGGGACTGAAAGCTGATAAATCCCCAGGGCCTGATAATCTACATCCCGGGGTACTAAAGGAGGTGGCCATGGGAATAGTGGATGCATTGGTTGTCATTTTCCAAAATTCTGTAGATTCTGGAACAGTCCCTAGCAGATTATGGCTGGCAAATGTAACCCCACAATTTGATAAAGGAGAGAGAAAACAGGGAATTACAGACCGGATAGCCTAACATCAGTGTTAGGGATATTGCTAGAGTCTATTATAAAGCGTGTGATAACAGAAAATATTAACGGGATTAGACAAAGTAAACATGGATTTATGGAAGGGAAATTATGTTTGACAAACCTACTGCAGTTTTTTGAGGACATAACTAGCAGAATAGATAAAGGAGAAGTAGTGGATATGGTGTATTTGGATTTTCAGAAAGCTTTTGATAAAGTCCCACATAAGAGGTAAAATTAAAGCACATGGGATTGGGAGTAATATATTGGCATCGATTGAGAATTGGTAAGCAGACAGGAGACAGAGAGTAGGAATAAATGGGTCTTTTTTGGAATGGCAGGCAGTGACTAGTGGGGTACTGCAGGGATCAGTGCTTGGGCCCCACCTATTCATGATATATATCAATAATTTGGATGAGAGAACCAAATGTATTATTTGGATTTAACAATTTCCAAGTTTGCTGATGACACAAAACTAGGGAATGTGAGGTGTTAGGAAATAGAGATAGTTTAAATAAGTTATTGTGGTATTTATAGGTGTTAGGAATGAGTTTTAGCTTTAAAGTTTAAGTTCAATTTGTATTTCTGTGTATGCGTGTTATATGGAGTTTTAGTTTCACTTTAAAAGGGTGCTTGCATTTCTAATGAGTATTTTTAACAACTGTCACAACTAAGTTAAACAAGGGTAGAAAAATTGAACTGTTGCATAGCAACAGGGGGCCAGAGAGGCAGGTCCCTCCCACAGACACGCACACAAAGAAGAGAAACAGCAGTTTTGATTTGGAAGCTGTGGAGTTCAGTTGGTTTTTTGGAAGTGCTGTCAGGAGAGACTGGAGCAAAGGGGACAGATAGCCAGTCCCAACCTAAAGAAAAGACCCCAAACTCCAAGGGAGTGGAAGAGGGGAAAGTCCCAAGCAGACCTTCTAGTCAAAGCAAGGACAAGAACCTGGAAAAGGTTCTGTTAAGTGAAGTTAAGAGTAAGGGGCAGAGAGAAAGGCTCCAACCTTCAGAGTTAAAGAGACAAAAGCTGCAGAAGCAGATTTAAAGCGAGAAGCAAGAAAGTTCAAAGAGATGGCTGAAGGTCTGTAACTCTTTGCTATTGGCATGTGAAGCAGTGGTGTAGTGTTAACACTGAGTCGGTGAGAGAGAGAGTACATGGAAGGCAGCTTGTATACATGTGGTGACCCAGGGAAGAGGAACATTGGAAGGAGAATTTGAACCCTGAAGGTGAACCCTTGCAGATGATATCTGAGAGAAAGTGTCGGTTTGAGAGAAGATTCCAAGGTGACATCTTGGAGCATGGAGATTGGAAACCCTCATGTGAAGGATGGGATTCAGTGAGGCTCTTTGGCTCATGTGTGACAAGCCTCTGTGGGGAGTTGAGGAGAGACCCATGGCATCTTTTTGAGGTGGCATCTGTCACTTGGTTTCAGAGTGTGGGTGTGTCTGACCACAGGATGCCTATTGGTACGTGGACTGTGTACCTACTGTGGACATTGGGGTATAAGATAGCTTTTGTAACTTGTGTTATCCTTACAAATCGGTATATATCAGTAAAGGTATAGCTGTGGGTGAAGGAGTATTGTAATATAGTTCATCTTTTCTTGTTGAATAAGTGTTTTATTCTTTTGTTAAAGTTCATTAGCTGACTCCTGTGACTCTGTTCAGTAGCTACTCTCCACATATCTAAACAAACGAATAAAAGTTAGGATTTATCAAGCTGGGATCCAATCTGGGATCAGGCTTGTCCAGGGGTAACCTCAGCTGGGATCATAACAAGAGGCTTCAAGGTGATTCAGGCAAGTTGAGTGAGTGGGCAAATACATGGCAGATGCAGTATAATGTGGATAAATGTGAAGTTATCCACTTTGATAGGAAAAAGAGAATGACAGTATTATTTAAATGGTGATAGATTGGGAAATGTTGGTGTACAAAGGGACCTGGGTGTCCTTGTACATCAATCACTGAAAGGAAGCATGCTGGTACAGCAAACATCTAAGAAGGCAAATGATCTGTTGGCCTTCATTGTGAGAGGACTTGAGTACAGGAGCAAGGGTGTCTTACTGCAGCTGTACAGCGCCTTGGTGAGACCATACCTGGAGTATTGGGTGCAGTTTTGGTCTCCTTACCTAAGAAAGAGTATACTATCCATAGAGGGAATGCAGTGAAGGTTCACCAGGCTGATCCTGGGATGGCAGGATTGTTGTATGAGGAGAGATTGGGTCAACTAGGCCTGTATTCACTGGAGTTTAGAAGAATGAGAGGGGGTATCATTAAAACGTATAAAATTCTGACAGGGATGGACAGACTGGATGCAGGGATGATGTTTCCTCTGGCTGGGGGTGTCTAGAACAAGGGGTCACAGTCTCAAGATATGGGGTAGGCCATTTAGGGCTAAGATGAGGAGAAACTTCTTCACTCAGAGTGTGCTGAACATGTGGAATTCTCTACCACAGGAATCTGGGGAGGCCAAGTCACTGAATATATTTAAGAAGAAAATAGATAGATTTCTGGACTCTAAGAGCATGAAGGGGTATGGGGAGAGAGCAGGCGTGTGGTATTGAGATAGAGGTTCAGCCATGATCATATTGAATGGCAAAGCAGGCTCAAATGGCCTACTCCTGCTCCCATTTTCTATGTTCCTATGGGATCATTTGTGTCTCACTCAGAAGTCAGGCAGAGACTTAGATTAATGTCTCATCTGAAGGACATGACCTCCGACAGTGCAGCACCCCCTCAGTACTGTGCTGGAGTTACAGGGCCTCAGATTAATGTCTCACCTGAAGGACATGACCTCCGACAGTGCAGCACCCCCTCAGTACTGTGCTGGAGTTACAGAGCCTCAGATTAATGTCTCACCTGAAGGACATGACCTCCAACAGTGCAGCACCCCCTCAGTACTGTGCTGGAGTGTCAGCCAGGATTTTGTGCTCAAGTCTCAGAAGTGGGACTTGCACCCACAACCGACTGACTCATTGGCAAGAGTGCCAATTGAGCCAAACCTGATACTGCTAATAGAGTGTGAAAATTAAGCTTCAGATATGAGAAACCCAGCCCTGTTGTGGGCCTTTAGCTATGTTTAAGTTTTAAGACAGGTTCCGGTAGGGTTGCCAACTCTGGTTGGACATATTCCACCATATGACCTCCTGCACCGACCATCTCGTTCCCCCACATGCCCACCATTGGCCCATCCCACTACCTCCCACACCAGTCAGAAAGTGAATCGGCTTTTCCAAACAGACGAATCTTGGCTGTCAGTAAAATGGTCGTTTACCCGTTTGTAACTATATAACTGACAAACAGAAGTGTTCAAAGGATTTATTTTAAAAAGAAACACCATTTGGTTTCTTGCCCCTAGGGGTACCTCCTGCATTCTCCTTGTTGCAGTATTTTGGCAATGATCCTTTAATTCCTGGTGATGGCAGGACAGTCTTGGAGGGTTGGCAATTCTGACCTCTGGGCAATTTTTTGAGGGTTGAAGAGTTGGCATAGCATATCAAGACCAAGAATAAAAGGGGGGTGATAGTATGGGTACAGTAGGATTATCAAAACCGATTGAGATCAACTGCAGAGAAATGACCAAAACTGAAGATTTAATATCAGCTTCCATTAACGTTATCTTACCCAGTGATGGTGTACAGGGAGAATGCAAACTTGCATCCCTTTATTCATCAGATATCTCAAATCATTGCCCAATTAAGACATTTTCAAAGTGGTACCTCCACAGGAACAACTTACAAATACTTCTCCTGGTAGAACTGAATCTATCTTCATGTAAGCAGCAACAGCCAGGGCTTTGGGAACCATCTGCCTTCTCAAGGTAGTCCCCAATATGTGTCGAAAGTCTCCAAACACTGCCCTACTGGTGGACCTGCAGACATACAGAAATGCTTAATGGGAATACTCGGCACATTTATAACACATTTGTCTACAGACTGTTCGAGAACAAATTCTCAACCTTCGGCCCATTTGACCTGACTGAATAATAAATGCAGGGTACTTATAATACGTTCCCACCCGCGTGTGATTCTGCTGGTAGGAGAGGGTTCAAAGTGTCGGCGTACTCTGTTGGGAAGCATTCTTGAATACTTCTTCCAGCTTCATCTGCCTTATCATGCTCACCACAAAAATCACAAGGTAAATAGTGCAGACAAATAACTGAACTTCCTGCACTAAAGGTCGTGAGGTCATTGGGGTTTGTGTCAGCTTGGGTCAGGGACTTCCTGCGTTACAGATCGGGTGCAGTTGGCGAGGTTCATGTTGGCTCGGGTCAGGGACTTCCTGCGTTAAAGGTCAGGTGCAGTTGGCGAGGTTCGTGTTGACTCGGGCCAGGGACTTCCTGTGTTAAAGGTCGGGTGCAGTTGGCGAGGTTCGTGTTAGCTCGGGTCAGGGACTTCCTATGTTAAAGGTCAGATGCAGCTGGCAAGGTTCATGTTGACTCGGGTCAGGGACTTCCTGCGTTAAAGGTCAGGTGCAGTTGGCGAGGTTCGTGTTGATTCGGGTCAGAGACTTCCTGCGTTAAAGGTCGGGTGCAATTGGTGAGATACACGTTGGCTCGAGTCAGGGACTTCCTGCGTTACAGATCGGATGCAGTTGGCGAGGTTCATGTTGACTCGGGTCAGGGACTTCCTGCGTTAAAGGTCAGGTGCAGTTGGCGAGGTTCGTGTTGACTCGGGTCAGGGACTTCCTGCGTTAAAGGTCGGGTGCAGTTGGCGAGGTTCGTGTTGACTCAGGTCAGGGACTTCCTGCGTTAAATGTCGGGTGCAGTTGGCAAGGTTCGTTTTGACTCGGGTCAGTGACTTCCTGCGTTAAAGGTCGGTACAGTTGGTGAGGTTCCTGTTGACTCGGGTCAGGGACTTCCTGCGCTAAAGGTCAGGTGCAGTTGGCAAGGTTCATGTTGACTCGGGTCAGGGACTTCCTGCTTTAAAGGTCGGGTGCAGTTGGCGAGGTTCATATTGACTCGGGTCAGGGACTTCCTGCGTTAAAGGTCGGCTGCAGTTGGTAAGGTTCATGTTGGCTCAGGTCAGGGACTTCCTGCGTTAAAGGTCGGGTACAGTTGGCGAGGTTCATATTGGACCGTCAGGAGCTTCCTGAGTTAAAGGTCGGCTGCAGTTGGCGAGATTCGTGTTGACTCGGATCAGGGACTTCCTGTGTTAAAGGTCGGGTGCAGTTGGTGAGGCTCATGTTGGACCGAGTCAGGGACTTCCTGTGTTAAAGGTCGGGTGCAGTTGGTGAGGTTCATGTTGGACCGAGTCAGGCACTTCCTGCATTAAAGGTCGGGTGCAGTTGGTGAGGTTCATGTTGACTCGGGTCAGGGACTTCCTGTGTTAAAAGTCGGGTGCAGTTGGCGAGGTTCATGTTGGCTCAGGTCAGGCACTTCCTGCGTTAAAGGTCGGGTGCAGTTGGCGAGGTTCATGTTGGCTCAGGTCAGGCACTTCCTGTGTTAAAGGTCGGGTGCAGTTGGTGAGGTTCATGTTGGACTGTCAGGGACTTCCTGCGTTAAAGGTCGGGTGCAGTTGATGAGGTTCATGTTGACTCGGGTCAGGGACTTCCTGCGTTAAAGGTCGGGTGCAGTTGATGAGGTTCATGTTGACTCGGGTCAGGGACTTCCTGCGTTAAAGGTCAGGTGCAGTTGGCGAGGTTCGTGTTGACTTGGGTCAGGGACTTCCTGCGTTAAAGGTCGGGTGCAGTTTGCGAGGTTCCTGTTGGCTCGGGTCAGGGACTTCCTGCGTTAAAGGTCGGGTGCAATTGGCAAGATTCATGTTGACTCAGGTCAGGGACTTCCTGTGTTAAAGGTCGGGTACAGTTGGTGAGGTTCATGTTGACTCGGGTCAGGGACTTCTTGCGTTAAAGGTCGGGTGCAGTTGGTAAGGTTCATGTTGGACCGAGTCAGGGACTTCCTGCGTGAAAGGTCGGGTGCAGTTGGCGAGGTTCATGTTGGACCGTCAGGGGCTTCCTTTGTTAAAGGTCGGGTGCAGTTGGCGAGGTTCATGTTGACTTGGGTCAGGGACTTCCTGCGTTACAGATCGGGTACAGTTGGCAAAGTTCATGTTGACTCGGGTCAGTGACTTCCTGCGTTAAAGGTCGGGTGCAGTTGGTGAGATTCACGTCGGCTCGAATCAGGGACTTCCTGCGTTAAAGGTTGGGTACAGTTGGCAAGGTTCATGTTGGACTGTCAGGGGCTTCCTTCGTTAAAATTCGGGTGCAGTTTGCGAGGTTCCTGTTGGGTCAGGTCAGGGACTTCCTGTGTTAAATGTCGGGTGCAGTTGGCGAGGTTCGTGTTGGCTCAGGTCAGGGACTTCCTGCGTTAAAGGTCGGGTGCAGTTGGCGAGGTTCGTGTTGACTCAGGTCAGGGACTTCCTGCGTTAAATGTCGGGTGCAGTTGGCAAGGTTCGTTTTGACTCGGGTCAGTGACTTCCTGCGTTAAAGGTCGGTACAGTTGATGAGGTTCATGTTGACTCGGGTCAGGGACTTCCTGCTTTAAAGGTCGGGTGCAGTTGGCGAGGTTCATATTGACTCGGGTCAGGGACTTCCTGCGTTAAAGGTCGGCTGCAGTTGGTAAGGTTCATGTTGGCTCAGGTCAGGGACTTCCTGCGTTAAAGGTCGGGTACAGTTGGCGAGGTTCATATTGGACCGTCAGGAGCTTCCTGAGTTAAAGGTCGGCTGCAGTTGGCGAGATTCGTGTTGACTCGGATCAGGGACTTCCTGTGTTAAAGGTCGGGTGCAGTTGGTGAGGTTCATGTTGGACCGAGTCAGGGACTTCCTGTGTTAAAGGTCGGGTGCAGTTGGTGAGGTTCATGTTGGACCGAGTCAGGCACTTCCTGCGTTAAAGGTCGGGTGCAGTTGGTGAGGTTCATGTTGACTCGGGTCAGGGACTTCCTGTGTTAAAAGTCGGGTGCAGTTGGCGAGGTTCATGTTGGCTCAGGTCAGGCACTTCCTGCGTTAAAGGTCGGGTGCAGTTGGCGAGGTTCATGTTGGCTCAGGTCAGGCACTTCCTGTGTTAAAGGTCGGGTGCAGTTGGTGAGGTTCATGTTGGACTGTCAGGGACTTCCTGCGTTAAAGGTCGGGTGCAGTTGATGAGGTTCATGTTGACTCGGGTCAGGGACTTCCTGCGTTAAAGGTCGGGTGCAGTTGATGAGGTTCATGTTGACTCGGGTCAGGGACTTCCTGCGTTAAAGGTCAGGTGCAGTTGGCGAGGTTCGTGTTGACTTGGGTCAGGGACTTCCTGCGTTAAAGGTCGGGTGCAGTTTGCGAGGTTTTTGTTGGCTCGGGTCAGGGACTTCCTGCGTTAAAGGTCGGGTGCAATTGGCAAGATTCATGTTGACTCAGGTCAGGGACTTCCTGTGTTAAAGGTCGGGTACAGTTGGTGAGGTTCATGTTGACTCGGGTCAGGGACTTCTTGCGTTAAAGGTCGGGTGCAGTTGGTAAGGTTCATGTTGGACCGAGTCAGGGACTTCCTGCGTGAAAGGTCGGGTGCAGTTGGCGAGGTTCATGTTGGACCGTCAGGGGCTTCCTTCGTTAAAGGTCGGGTGCAGTTGGCGAGGTTCATGTTGACTTGGGTCAGGGACTTCCTGCGTTACAGATCGGGTACAGTTGGCAAAGTTCATGTTGACTCGGGTCAGTGACTTCCTGCGTTAAAGGTCGGGTGCAGTTGGTGAGATTCACGTCGGCTCGAATCAGGGACTTCCTGCGTTAAAGGTTGGGTACAGTTGGCAAGGTTCATGTTGGACTGTCAGGGGCTTCCTTCGTTAAAATTCGGGTGCAGTTTGCGAGGTTCCTGTTGTGTCAGGTCAGGGACTTCCTGTGTTAAATGTCGGGTGCAGTTGGCGAGGTTCGTGTTGGCTCAGGTCAGGGACTTCCTGCGTTAAAGGTCGGGTGCAATTGGTGAGGTTCGTGTTGGACCGTCAGGGACTTCCTGCGTTAAAGGTCGGGTACAGTTGGCGAGGTTCATGTTGGCTTGGGTCAGGGACTTACTGCGTTAAAGGTCAGGTACAGTTGGCGAGGTTCGTGTTGGCTCGGGTCAGGGACTTCCTGTGTTTAATGTCGGGTACAGTTGGCAAGGTTCATGTTGGCTCAGGTCAGGGACTTCCTGTGTTAAAGGTCGGGTACAGTTGGCGAGGTTCATGTTGGCTCGGGTCAGGGACTTCCTGCGTTAAAGGTCGGTGATTTTCAACAGAACTGAGGTTTTTGGACGTGTTTGATTTTCAGATTTATGGGTAAAGGATACTCCCCCTGAATTCCCTCATTCATACCTTAAAGAACATCGGAAAAAGACTCAGACCCCAGTACAAATCCACGGGGAACACTAATCCTGCCAGTCTGAGAGCATTGCCTTCATCCCCACTCTCTGCCCTCTTAACTCCTCACCAATCCTTGATTTACGCAATTCATTCTCACATGCGCAATACAATAATTATGACTCAAAATCATGAAGATGCACATCAGCTATAAAAGGACCATGAGGACCATATTTGGAGTCACACAGCAGGGAGTGAAACACATTGAGCCCAACGACGGTGCTTGTATCTCATATGTTTTTATCTCTTGTCGTCCTCCACCCCCCATATTCTTTATTCCCTGCTCCCTTACGTATGTAATTAGCTTTCCCATAAGTTTATCAATACTTCCTCCTTTAACCTCTCCAATTGGGAACAAATCCCAAGCAGAATGCAGAACAATCAGAAACAAGAGTAGGCCGCTCGGCCCCTCGAGATGCTCCACCACTGAATAAGATCATGGCTGATCTGACTGCGGCCTCAACTCCACTCTGCTGTCTGCCCCCCTCCCACCCCCCACCCACGGAAGAAAATTCCACTGACTAACAACCTTCTGAGAGAAAACAGTTCTCTTCATCTCAGTTTTAAATGGGAAATCGCTCATTTTTAAACAGTCCTCTAGTTGTGAGCTCCCCCGCAAGGGGAAACACCCCCCTCTGCATCCACCCTGTCAAATCCCCTGTGCTCCTGCAATTCCACTTCCTCACGACTGATTCCTCCTCAATTCTTTATCAGCTGGTGGCTCTCTTTTCATCCTGCCCCCTCATTCAGCACTCACCCGCAAATGGAAGGAGTTTTTAAACATCCACCCCCTCTCAAAACTCTCTTACATAAAGGTCTCCTCTCAGTCTTCTCTTTTTCAGGGAAACAGGGCCGCAGCCTGTCCAATCGATTCCCGGAACTGGAATGAAGACTGACCCTTCATTCAGGTACAAAGTGGAATTGTTTCTTACAAGCCCCGCAGTTGCAGTATGAATCCCCCTATAACCGGGACTGGAGAAAGCCAGGGAAAAGGGGGGGGGGGAGGGATGGCAGGGGAAGCCATCTCTTGGGTGAAATTTTGTCCTCATATCCGCCCTCTCCATTTGGCGTAAAAGATCCGGCTATTTCGGAGAAGAGCAGGGGAGTTCTCCCTGGTGTCCTAGCCAATGTTTATCCCTCAATCAACAGTCGCAAAAGCCGGATTATCTGGGCATCATCACATTGCTGTTTGTGGGAGCTTGCTGTGCGCAAAATGGCTGCCGTGTTCCCTACATTACAACGGTGGCTGCACTTCAGAAAAGTACGTCATGGGCTGTGGTGCGCTATGGGATGTTCTGAGGTCATGAAAGGCACAATATAGAAATGCAAGTCTTTCTTCCTGAAAGCTTTTTAGTCTTTACCCTCCTGGGGCTAGGCTCTCAGTGTTACTAATGAAACTTGCTTACTTGTGGGGGTGCTGGGGTTTGGCGGGAGGGGGGAGGGAGGTAGCAGGGCGGTGTCCAATCCGCAGACTTGGCTCTAAAATGACTGTCGCACATGACGTGCACCTGTCAACCTTCTGAGCTGTGATTGGATGGCGAAGACCCAGCCGTCCAATCAGAGCTTCAGCCAATCGCTGCAAACAGGTTTTCCTGATAACCAATCCCAAAATGGACGCCGAGGCTTGAATGGCCCAAGATAAGGTCATTAAAAAATATCTAACATCCATTTTAGAGCAAAAATAGTAATTCGGTAGTTCGAACAGAGCTTGCTGCGCTTGTATTAAATGTTGAAATAATAAATTTGGACAAAGAGAATTGGGAAGAAAACTAAGAGATGGACAAATAGCTCTCAGCTTAAAGGAGGGAACAGCGCCTTTCATTACCTCAGGATGTCTCAGAGCGATGAAGTATTTTGAAGCGTAGTCACTGTTATAGTGCGGGAAAGTTAAAAGGGATGGCAAGTAAATTATTATTGATTTGTTTTGTTTCAGTAACTGAGCTACTAGGCTTTATTTGAATATCACCGAGGGGTCGTCTCCACTTTTGGAGCAGGGACATGGGTCATGGGTCAATTGTCCACCATAAATCCCATCCAATTCCCTGTTCCCAGGAGTCAAGGTGGAGAAACATCGAGAGTGGAACTTGAAGCCAAAACTGACCACATTTTGTGCCAAAGAAGGTTTTCCTTTCATTCAAATGGGTTGGCCCTGAAAAGCTAAGGTTTCTGGGGCTTGCTAGGCCTGTTGTGGTTAATCCTCTCCCGCTTGCAAGCACTGGTTCTCCTTGCTTTCAAAATTCCTCCATGGTCTCTCTCCCATCTCCTCCAGCCCCAGCAACCCTCCAGGATCTCTGCGCTAATGCAGCACTGGCCTCTTAAGCATTCTGATTTTCCCTCACTCCACGTTGGCAGCTCTTACTTCAGTTATCTGGGGCCTGCGGAATTATCTCCCCAAACCCCTCCGCCGCCTCCTCCTTTGGCGTGCTCATTGCAATCAACCTCTTTGACAAAGTCCCTCCTGATAGCCCCTCACATGACTCAGTGTCGACATTCTGTTTGATAATGTTCTTGTGGGGCACTTGGGGAGGGGGAGGTTTACCACGCTATATAAACACAAGTTGTTATTGGCGCACTGTCAGGATGCATCAGTAAACACTACGGTAAGACAGGCAGAAGATACGTAGTTCATTATACCTGCCAAGTCTTAGGCGTCTCCCTGTTTCACTCCTTGCCTTCACCTGCTGTGGTGATCCAGATTGGGCCACTGAGATATTACTAGAGGAAATATTTTGGCTCAAGGTCTCTATGCTTTTCATGCTGCTGGGTGATCCACGAAAAGGGGTTTGGGACCTGGATGAACTTATTTTCTTAATTTTGGTCCTGGAAGTGTTATCGAATCCTAGGTGGGTCGAGGTGGTTCTACTCGAGCCGGAAAATTGTCTGTCAACTTGTGAGTTATCTATCAAAAAAACAAAGGAATATCACTCACAACAGCCCCTGCAGCTTGAAGGGATTTCTGTTCCACCAGCGAGGCGGCCTCGAGATTTCAACTGATTCGGGGATTCCCTTTGACCACTTTCTCGAGTGACTGGCAACAGAGCGTGGGTACACCCATGAGGGGGGGGTGGGGGTGTGTTGGCCCTGACGCTGACCACCAATGGCGCCGCGTCCGTCCGCCCACCCACATCCTCGATGTTATCCTCGAGTGGGCCACGCGTCCAGGCAGAGTGCTGGCGGTGGGCAGGAGTCGCTTCCACTGACAGCTCCAGCTCCCCCTGTGCTGTCCACTCACCCGAGCGGCAACAATTTGGCCATCAGGAGCGAGCAGGGCGGTAACACACTGCCGGAGTGGGTGGGGGGGGGGGGGGGGTACGGGTCTGCCAGGCCAGCAGCGGGACAGAGGCTCAGGTGGGTCACCTTGCAGCCTCTAAGGGAGGCCTCAGCTTAACGTAGAGGATTTCTCGCCTCATCTGCTCTCCGCACACGCACTGAGCCCCCAACATCCTCCGATACACCCCACCATCCCCCAACACACCCCACCATCCCCCAACACACCCCACCCCCCCACACCACCCCACCTCACCATCCCCCAACACACCCCACACCCCCACCTCACCCTCCCCAAAAAAAGTGGAAATTCCTCAGAATCGGAGAGAATAACATCAACGAGCAACATCCCACGCCATTCATTTAGCCTCTACACCCTTTTGTAGGAACATAAGGTCAGGGGAAGGCCATACAGAAGGCCCTTGAGTCTGTTCAGTGAGATCATAGCTGATTATATCTCAGCAGCATTAACCCTCCTGATGGTCCCTTGCTCTGGACTCTCCCCACCATAGGGAATAGACCCTCTCTAGCTACATCACCAAATCCTTTTCGTCATTTTAAATACCTCGGTTTGGTTTTTTTTTATTCATTCACAGGATGTGGGCGTCGCTGGTTAGGCCAAGCCTTTATTGCCCATCCCTAATTGCCCTTGAGAAGGTGATGGTGAGCTGCCTTCTTGAACCGCTGCAACCCTTTAATTTTCTAAACTCGAGGGAATACCAAGGTTGGTCTACATAACCTGTACTCGTAATTTAACCCTTTTAGCCCCAGTCTCTGCTGGAGTCTACCCAGACACCAGAGATGAAAGTAGAATGGTTTACCCCAATACCTTAGCCAGCCTCTAACAACCTTCCTTCACCGTTAGCCACAGTGCAACCCATTCAGTGACATATACCGGAGGCAACAGTCTGGCAGAGACAGAGACCCTCATCGCACATCACACCCGAAGTGCCCTAACCTACAAGGCCAGGGACTAGAAATTGGAAAGTGCATGAGGCGGGCTGGCTATTTCTCAGCCAGCACTGGTACCACAGGCCGAATGCACTCTTCTTGGGCTCCAAAAAGAATCCTATCATGGCACTTTGAACAAGTGAGTATCCATGCAGTTAACATTCCCCGGCTCTCACCGGCTGATTCCGTGTTTTTAATGGTGCTTTTCAGGAAAGGCAGCTCATGAGCAATGAACCTGTGATAGGACGGGCAGAGTGTCAGATCCACCAATCGCAGGATGACAAACCGGCCCTGTGAACGGACAGGAATCGTTAGAGGAGAGCCGACTGAAGCGGGCTGATTTAACCACACCACACACACACACACACACACACACACACACACACACACACACACCCACCCCCCCCCCCCCCAAACTGGGCCTTCAAATGTTAAAAACCCAAAACAGGAAACCCGAACCAGCGTCGAGCCCTGGTTTTAAGGAACGATGGACGAGAGGCAGGGGGCTAATCCACTCCCAGAGAGGGGTAGGTTGGTAATACCTCTTTAGGAGGCTGTGTGCCTCCAATTTAACAACCTTTGTTCATTTTTAACTCATGTCAGTTGGGTTTCCTGGATCTTGGAATGGTGCAGGGTAACAGCAGCACATCGAAATCAGGTGGAGCAAGTGTTTCCTCCAGCCCCATCAAGCTTACCCTGTCAATCAGCCTGAGTCAGACTGTCAATCAGCCTGTCAATTAGGCAGTCAATCAGTTGGCAGTCAGCCTGTGAGTCAGGCTGTCAATCAGCCTGTGAGTCAGACTGTCAATCAGCCTGTGAGTCAGACTGTCAATCAGCCTGTGAGTCAGACTGTCAATCAGCCTGTCAACTAGGCTGTCAACTAGGCTGTCAATCAGTCTGTCAGTCAGGCTGTCAATCAAGTTGTCAGTCAGCCTGTCACTCAGGCTGTGAGTCAGGCAATGAGCCTGTCAGTCAGCCTGTCAATCAGGCTGTCAACCAGCCTGTAAGTCAGAATCAGAGCAACTCATTGAGACTTAATTAAAGGATCGCTCAGTGATCTATTAAAGATAAGACCAAGAAACCAATGTGAGGGACTAAGACATTACACTGTATATTTCTTATATAAAATATAGAGAGATATGATGATTGCTATCACTAAAAATTTAAAACTGGACCCAGACCTAAAATGGCTGAATCTATGTCAGCCTGCGACCCTTGAACAAAAGAAGCTATCTTGCAGTATCAGGGAAACTTGCACCTTGAACTTGCTCTCTGAAGAGCCACGAACAACACATTGTGGGCTGCACAGACCAAATTCAAAGAGAGCTATACAATAGCCATTCACATTTCATAATGCAGGCTGGCCAACAGGAGTTGGCTCATCTGGTAAGCCAAAGGACCCCGCAACCTTCCTTACAATTCTTACTGGTTGGGACATTCAGCAATCTTGAGAATCCAGATGACGGATACAGACACTTTAATCAAAGACAGTGTGGAGAGGTGGGAGTCATGTGACATGGACCTCTGGCTTATAGAACCAGTAATATTGCCTTGCTGTATTGCCAAGTCCCAGTCTGCCATTTAACCATCTAACTAGCAGCATCACAGACAAGGCGCTCTGGCCCAGTTTGGACACCTGGCTCCCTCCACACTGCTTCTGGTAGAAATTCTGTATGATCACCTACAAGATTGATTCACCTCTGCGTGCCTGACTCATCATGTGAAGTCAACACCAACAGAAAAGTGAATCATCTAGCATCAGTTTTCAACCCACCAACCTCTGAAAAGGGATACCTCATAGGACTTTGATTCTGCACAATGGGACCCACGTGAAACAATATTTATTTTCTCTGTGGTCTCTGCACTGTAAATCTTTCTTTTCTCTATCCCTCATTTACTCATTGAATGCACAAGAGGCAACATTGGTACTCTCCCCCCCAGTTTGAGTGTGTTCAAATAAACTAACCCTTTGAGCTCATCCTATCTCGAGTTTGCCATGGGGTTATTAATAGAAATACGATCACACCAAAACCAAGGGGTTGGGAAATAAGCCACTGCTTATAACAGGGGGAAGCAAATCAAAACACCTTCCGGCTTATGAATAGGTGATGAGAGAAGAAATCAGTGCGGTTTAAATTAACCCCCCTCCTGTCCGTAACACTAGAAAACAAGACTTTCCAATGTCACTCATGCCACTGACCTACAGCTACAAGGGCAAAACATCCTGCAAAACATATTCGCCAACCAGAGTTGGCAGCATCTTGCTGTGCAGCTGGGAGGGAGTCGCCCTGGGAGTCCTGCATTTTGACCCTGGATTCCTTGAAACCTCATGGCAAGGCAATCGAACCATTCCCACCATCCCCTCAGCTGATGTATCTATACTACTCCATGTTGAACACCACATGGCGGCCGGCGTGGGTCATATTGGTGCCAACAGCACGGGGTTCGATTCCCTTCCGGCTGGGATGGACTCGGGACCTGCCTCCTTGTTCAACCTGTGGTGGAGGTTGTGACAGTGTAGGTCCGGCCTGCCTTTGGGCAGGGACCTGAAGAAGGTGGGGAAAGAGCATGGGAGTTGGGTTAATTGGATAACCCTTTAAGACCCAGCACCAGCACAATGGGCCAAATGGTCTCCTTCTGTGTTGTATGACTTTATGAAGCCAATGTTGAACGATATATGATAAAGATAACAGAGGCAGCGAGACAGACTGATGTTTGAGTTCAACAGAAGAAGAAAAGTGTTTGTTTGAATTTATTAACTGAGTCTTGATAGATCTTGATTGTTTTTTTTCCTGATCTGGAGTTGTTACATTTTGATTTAACTATCTAATGGGGGAAGGAGGTCTTGTGGTGCAGTGGGCAGCATCCCTGCCTCTGAACCAGATGCTCTAGGTTCAAGCCCCACTCCAGGACTTAACAGCCAAGGAAGGTGAGTTGGTGACACAGCCAAGCAGTCTGAGCATCAAGTTGTAAATTTTTGCAACACACGCCAGTGGGAGGCGGTAAGAGTGGGAGAGGCTCCTGGTCATCCATGTGATGGAAAGAACATTGGAGCCTCTACCATCACCATCTATAGCTCCAGACTACAACATGCATGTAAAAGCGCATGTTGCCATAGCAACTCAGACTCCCTGAGTGAACTGGAACACATCCACCAGATAATACAGCAGTGTGCTGTGGTTAGAGTAAGACAGATGTGTAAAAAGTGCCAAATTATAAGTTAGGTTTGGTTTTGGAAAGATTGAGTCAATCTGAATACTGAGCTCAGAACTCCCCAACCATTTGAGTAGTTATAATCATGTAAGAGTACGTTCAAGGTCTTTTTTCTTTATTCATTCACCGGATGGGGATGTCACTGGCTCAGCCAGCATTTACTGCCCTTGTCCTTCTAGATCATAGCGGTCGTGGGTTTGGAAGGGGCTGTCTAAGGGGCCTTGGAGAATTCCTGCAGTGCATCTTGTAGATGGTACACACTGCTGCTACTGTGTGTCAGTGGTGGAGGGAGTGAATGTTTGTGTGTGGGGTTCCAGCCAAGCGGGGCTGCTTTGTCCTGGATGGTGTCAAGTTTCTTGAGTGTTGTGGGAGCTGCACTCATCCAGGCAAGTGGGGAGTATTCCATCACACTCCTGACTTTGTGTTTTGTAGCTGGTGGACAGGCTTTGGGGAGTCAGGAGGTGAGTTACTCATCACAGGATTCCCAGCCTCTGACCTGCTCTTGTAGCCGCAGTATTTATATGGCTATTCCCGTTCAATTTCTGGTCAGTGGTAACCCCCAGGATGTTGATAGTGGGGGGGTTCAGTTATGATAAAGCCATTAAATGTCAGGGGCTGATGGTTAGATTCTCGCTTGTTGGAGATGGTCATTGCCTGGCACCTGTGCAGCGCGTAGTTACAATTGCCACTTGTCAGCCCAAGCCTGGATATTGTACAGGTCTTGCTAAATTTGGATATGGACTGATTCAGCATCTGAGGAGTTGCAAATGGTGTTGAACATTGTGCAATCATCAGCGAACATCCCCACTTCTGACCTTATGACGGAAGGAAGGTCATTGATGAAGCAGTTGAAGATGGTTGGGTCTAGGACACTACCCTGAGGAACTCCTGTAGAGATGCTCTGGAGCTGAGATGATTGACCTCCAACAACCACAACCATCCTCCTTTGTGCTAGGTAAGACTCCAAACAGCAGAGAGTTTTCCCCCTGATTTCCATTGACTCCAGTTTTGCCAGGGCTCCTTGATGCTACACTCGGTCAAATGCTGCCTTTAATGTCACGTTTAATAAAACTACACTTGCTCGGCCCAATTGTCAAGAGCCCAATTTTTTTTTTGAAAAATAGGTCTAACATTTAATTATGGAGTAAATATAAAACATTCTCCAACATGCCCACCAGCGAGCCAATGAGATTCTGGGAATTCAGCAAAGACCAGGGGACCAAACCTTGATCTGAGCAGCGCAGCACAAAGCCGTGAAGCAGGAGGGCCCGCCGGGTATTTACCTTGGTCACGAAAATGAGGTGCTCCATGTTGGTGGGAATAACCTGGCCGTATAGGAACTCCTCTGTGGTTGAATAGTCAGAAAGAAACTCAATGGAACTGTCAGGTAATGATTCCAGAAGCTTTAGTGATCTGGAAGAGTAAACAGAGTCACATATGTCAAAAAAAAACCAGAAAGACTTGCATATATGTGGCACTTTTCATGTCTAAAAGCGCTTTGCAGCCAATCAAGTAGTTTTGATGCGTAATCATTGTAGGAAATGCGGCAGCCAATTTGAGCGCCATAAGCTCCAACAGACAGCAACGTGACTAGATAATCTGTTTCTTGTGATGCTGATTGAGGGATAAATATTGGCCAGGACTCTGGGGAGAGCTCCACTGTGAAATGATGCCATGAGGTCTTTCACACTGACCCGACGGTGCAGGTTAGCAGGGAAGTACAAATTCGCCGAGAAGCGAGGCGTCATTATTAAACAATGTAAGATTCTGATGAACGGAGGCCGGTGGAAAGGAATGTCAAGCTGTTTATAAAAGCTTAGGTCAGGAATTACTCTGCCCTTTGGCAGCTTGGAAACTTGGGGCTGAATTTTCCCAGAACTGCACTCAGTGTGGTAATGGGCAGGTAAAATGTAGTCCTATCCGCCGATGAAAATGGCAGGTTTTCACACCGTATTTACCAAAACCCGCTTCATTATAAGACCATAAGGCATCGGAGCAGAAATTAGGCCATTCGGCCCATCGAGTTTGCTCTGCCTTTCAATCATGGCTGATAAGTTTCTCAACCCCATTCTCCCGCCTTCTCCCCGTAACCTTTGATCCCCATACCAATCAAGAACCTATCTATCTCGATCTTAAATACACTCAATGACCTGGCCTCTACAGCCTTCTGTGGCAATGAATTCCATAGATTCACCACTCTCTGGCTAAAGAGGTTTCTCCTCATCTCTGTTCTAAAAGGTCTTCCCTTTACTCTGAGTATATTCACTCCAGCAAAAACACGCCGTTTCCATGGCGAGCGGGCTCTCATTCACCCGCTCGCCATCCCCCAGCTGTTGCATCATGCCGGCCGCCATCTTTAAAAGGCAGCCGCCAGCAAAGCGCTCATCGCCACCAGCTCATCACCGCTGCCTGGGAGACATGGCCCGCAAAGGCAATAAGACTCCCTCCTTCAACGATGGGTCCCTCGAGCGACTGCTGGATGCTATGGAGGCCTGACTAGGATGTGCTCTACTCCCGCTCTGGCCGCAGGATGGGGGTAGCAATGTCACCAACCCGGTTTGGGGGGCAGAGGAGGACAGACACCCAGTGCCGCAAGAGGATGAATGATCTCCTCCGTTCCTCCAGGGTAAGTCACTTCTCATCACTCCCAACTCACACACTCGCAAACCCATTACACACCCACAGGGCCCTCACTCACTGCCAGTGCAAAGGACATCACCGTTCACTCTTTCACTCACACCATCATTGTCCTTATCCTGCCCAATGGACCACTCTCCACCCACACAGGCCAGGTATACTTATCATCTGGCCCAGCAGGCACCCTGATATAACCTCCCCATCTCTATCCATGCCTGCAATGATGAGGTGAAGGGATAATATAAACTGAATGGTACCATTTCAAAAAGGGTGTAGGGGCTGAGTGATCGAGGAGTGCATGTGCTGAAGCCTTTGGATGTGTCAGGACAAGTTAAGGAGGCTGTTAAAAACATATGGTTTCATTAATAGAGGCACAGGGGACAAAAAACAAGGGAATGATACTAAGCTTATATAAAACATTGACTCAGTCTCATCTAAAGTGTTGTGTTCAATTCCAAAATGGTACGCAGGATGAAAGAATTGAGTGACATCATGACTGAAGGAACGGCTTGTTCTCCTTGGAGCAGAGAATGTTAAGGGGAGATTCGATAGAGGTGTTTTGATAGTGTGCCTTGTAGGTGGTGGACAGGCTTTGGGGAGTCAGGAGGTGAGTTACTCGCCGCAGGATTCCCAGCCTCTGACCTGCTTTTGTAGCCACAGTATTTATATGGCTGGCCCAGTTCAGTTTCTGGTCAATGGTAACCCCCAGGTTGTTAATAGTGGGGTAACAAAAACAAAAATTGCTGAAAAATGTCAGCAGGTCTGACAGCATCTGTGGAAAGAGAGAGTTAATGTTTCGAGTCCAATGACTCTTAAGTCAAGGGGCGATGGTTGGATTCTCTCTAGCTAGAGATGGTCATTGCCTGGCACTTGTGGCGTGAACATTACTTGCCACTTGTCAGCCCAAGCCTGGATATTGTCCAGGTTTTGCTGCATTTGGACATGGACTGCTTCAGAATCTGAGGAGTCACGAATGGTGCTGAACATTGTGCAACCATCAGTGAACATCCCCACTTCTGACCTTATAATGGAAGGAAGGTCATTGATGAAGCAGCTGAAGATGGGTTGGGCCTAGGGCAACCTGCTCAGCCTTTCCTCATAAGACAAACCCTTCATCCCAGGAATCAGCTTGGTTAACCTTCTCTGAACTGCTTCTAATGCAAGTATATCCCTCCTTAAGTAAGGAGACCAAATCTGTACACACTACTCCAGGTGTGGTCTCACCAATAAGCTGTACAGTCTAATGACCACAACTGATGTTAATTGCTGCGTAAACCAAATCCCAGGGGGAAACTTGGTTTACGGGCCACACCCTTTTTTTAATATTCTGAAAATGAGAAGGGGACATACTGATTGTGGCAGTAAAAAGTCCAGTCACACTTTTGGGACTTTACAAATTCAAAGTAAAAGTTTTATTAACAAGAATAAAACAAAACTTACGCACACAGGATTACAATTGCACAGATAAACTTAGTCTTACAAAACATTTCCCCAAAATGACTCTTTACTTGGTCTGGCCCATAAGTACACACCTTCCAGGCAACACTCCCTTATAGATGTTTAACTATAAAAAAATCCAGTATTATTACCCAAGGCAAATTGCTGCAGCTTCAATAAAGGCATACCACATGACCTGTAACTCTCTTCCACTCTGCTGTGAAAATCCAAACTTCAGAATAAAACTGCTTTTTGCAGCCCAAAACCTTTTTGGCTTGAGTGGATAGTTGATTCAAACAGCTATAGCTCCAGCTGCTACATCTCACACCTCCAGCTGAACAGCTCAAACAGCTACAGCCCCCTTAAGCTCTCCACAGTAACTCCAAAATGCCTTTATTTCCCTTTCATCTCGGGTTCCATTGTTTTCGCACCTCTCTGAAACTCAAATCCTTCCAAATATAAGATCTTTCATGTTTCCATCTTGTCTTCACTTTCGGCTCCGTAAGATATAATATTCCCTTTCTATTTACCAATGGGACTTCTGAAAGATGCCTACATGTTTTTTTAACACCTCCTACTCCCCCTTGATAGTCAAACAAACTCAACTCTTAATTAAAAATTCAAATGTTAGATTAGATCTATCCTAATCACTTGTACCTCAAACCTAACACCTAACCAAAGAAAAAGGGTGAGACTTCCAAATCTAGGGGCTCCCTGGTTATCCAGAAGGATACAGGACGAGATAAAGCAGAAGAAGAAAGCTTACGGCAGTCACAAAAGATTTAAAACTGTAGAAAGGCTAGAGGACTATATAAATTAGAGGGGTGAAGTACAAATGGAAATTAGGAAAGCAAAGAGAGGATACGAGAAAATATTGACAGGTAAAATCAAAGAAAATTCTAAGATGTTTTACCAGTACATTAAGACCAAGAGGATAACTAAGGAAAGGGTAGGGCCTATCAGAGATGTACATGGTAACTTGTGTGTTGATGCTGATGATGTGCGGGCAGGGTTATCAATGAATACTTTGTCTCTGTCTTCACTAAGGAGAGGGATGATGCAAACATTCTAGTTAAAGAGGAGGAGTGTGAAATATTAGATACAATAAGCAGAGTGAGAGAGCAAGTACTGGAGGGGCTAACATCCTTGAAGGTGGATAAATCACCAGGGGTGGATGGATTGCATCCCAGGTTGTTGAAGGAAACCAGGGAGGAAATAATGGATGCTCCAAGGATCAGTTTCCAATCCTCACTAGATACAGGCGAGGTCCCAGAGGATTGGAGGGCCTGCGAATGTTGTATCATTATTTAAAAAGGGTGCGAGGGAGAGGCCAGAAAATTACAGGCCGGTCAGTCTGACTTCGGTGGTGGGCAAATTATTGGAAACAATTCTGGGAGAGAGGATAGACTGTCACTTGGAAAGGCACAGATTGATCAGGGATAGTCAGCACGGTTTTGTTAGGGGTAGATTGTGTCTTACTAACAATAGAATTTTTTGAGGAAGTAACAAAGAGGATTGATGAGGGTAGTGCAGTGGATGTAGTCTACATGGATTTCAGTAAGGCATTTGAGAAGGTCTCACATGGCAGACTGGTCAGGAAAGTGAGCTCTCATGGGATACAGGGGAAGGTGGCGAGTTGGATCCAAAATTGGCTCAGTGACAGGAAACAAAGGGTAATGGTCGATGGATGTTTTTGTGAATGGAAAACAGTTTCCAGTGGTTCTCCATGGGGCTCAGTGTTGGGGTCCTTGCTGCTTGTTGTATATATTAATGATTTAGACTTAAATATGGGAGGCATGATTGGGAAATTTACAGATGACACAAAAATTGACTGTGTAGTTGATAATGAAGAGGATGGCTGTTGACTCCAGAATGATAGCAATGGTTTGGTTGAGCGGGCGGAGAAGTGGCAAATGGAATTCAATCCGGAAAAGTGTGAGGTAATGCATTTGGGGAGGGCAAACAAAGCCAGGGAATACTCAATAAATGGGAAGTTATCGAGGGGGTGGATGAGGAAGTGGGAGACCTTGGAGTGTGTGTCCACAGGTCCTTGAAGGTAGCAGGACAGGGTGGATAAGGTGGTAAAGAAAGCATATAGAACGCTTTCCTTTACTGGGTGAGGAATTGAATACAAAAGCAGGAATGTAATGCTGGAACTGTATAAAATGCTGGTTAGGCCACAGCTGGAATTTTGTGTACAGTTCTGGTCATAATTGCTCTGGGGAGAGTACAGAGGAGATTTACAGGAATGCTGCCAGGGCTTGAACATTGCAGCTATGAGGAGAGATTGGATAGGCTGGGGTTGTTTTCCTTAGAACAGAGGAGGCTGAGGGGTGACCTAATTGAGGTGTTCAAAATTATGAGGGGCCTAGATAGGGTAAACAGGAAAAACTTGTTTCCCCTAGCTAAGGGGTCACTTACCAGAGGACATAGATTTAAGGTGATTGGTAGAAGGATTAGAGGGGACAAGAGGAAAAACTTTTTCACCCAGAGGGTGGTGAGTGTCTGGAATTCACTGCCTAAGTTAGTTGTTGAGGCTGAAACGCTCAACTCATTGAAAAGGTACCTGGATCTGCATCTGACGTTCTGTAACCTGCTAGACTGGAAAGTGGGATTAAAATGAGTGGATAGTTTCTTTTTTCTCTTTTTGGTCGGTGCAGACACGATGGGCTGAATGGCCTCTTTCTGCACCGTAACTTTTCTATGGTGCTACCTCTATCCTGTTCATGTTTCAGATCACCTCCAGATAACCTGTCTCCCTATTAACCTCACAAACACACACACATTCACACACACACACTCACATAGACACTCTCACACAAACACACACACACACACACTCACATAGACACTCTCACACAAACACACACACACACACACACTCACATAGACACTCTCACACAAACACACACACACACACACTCACATAGACACTCTCACACAAACACACACACACACAGACACACACAATCACACACACACACGCTCACACACACTCGCTCACACAAACACACACACACACACACGCTCACACACACACATGGACACTCACATAAGCACACACAGACGCACACACACAGACACTCTCAGACTCTCACAGACACTCTCACACACGCTCACACTCACTCACACACACACGCTCACACTCACTCACACACACACGCTCACACACACACACGCTCACACACACACACGCTCACACACACACACGCTCACACACACACACGCTCACACACACACACGCTCACACACACACACGCTCACACACACACACGCTCACACACACACACGCTCACACACACACGCTCACACACACACGCTCACACACACACGCTCACACACACACGCTCACACACACACACGCTCACACACACACGCTCACACACACACACGCTCACACACACACACGCTCACACACACACACGCTCACACACACACACGCTCACACACACACACGCTCACACACACACACATAGACACTCACACAAACACACACAGGCACTCTCACACAGACACACTCACACAGACACACTCACACAGACACACTCACACAGACACACTCACACAGACACACTCACACAGACACACTCACACAGACACACTCACACAGACACACTCACACAGACACTCATATTTACACAGGCACACAGACACACACACTCACACAGACACTCTCACACTCACACAGACACACACTCACACAGACACTCTCACACACACAGACACTCTCACACACACAGACACTCTCACACACACAGACACTCTCACACACACAGACACTCTCACACACACAGACACTCTCACACACACAGACACTCTCACACTCATACACAGACACACACACGCACACACCCTTTTCAGGGAATAACACAATATTCCCCAAAAATATTTTAAGAATGACTCCCATTTCTCACAACAGTTATAGCAAGACTTCCCCACAATTATATTCCATCCACCTTGGCAATAAAAGGCCAAAATACATCACTAATAATTCCTGTCTCGTGCAGAATCAACTTCCAAATAACTCACGCCACTTGTGGAACATGCTGGTGTTCTTACCGCATTTTGGAAAGGAATTGGGAATGAGTAGTAAACAAAAAACTGCAGGAATTACTCTACCTGAAAAATATAAAGCGACGATGATATTCCCTGACTAGCGCCTTGTCAAGTCTGTTTTCAAAGAATTCCTCTTTGTCCACCACCAGTAGCTCAGTATCGTCCGTACAGACGGCAGTGAAATTTCTCTGCAGACCTTTCAGTACTGGTATTTCCTGCAATGGGAACTCAGGGATTACATCAATTCCATAGCGCCTTTAACATAATGAAACATCCCAAGTTGCTTCACAGGAACATTAGGTCAGGTGACCTGGTCAAAGAGGTAGCTTGAAGGAGTATCGTAAAGAAGGAAAGTGAGATAGAGAAGTGGAGAGGTGTAGGGGAGGGAATTCTAAAGCAACTGAGGGCATAGCTACTGATGGTGGACTGTGAATGATTGGGATACACTAGTGTCCAGAATTAGGGGAGCACAGATATCTCAGAAGGTTGTGTAGGGCTGGGGGAGATGACAGAGATAGGGAGGGGGCAAGGCCATGCAGGGTTTTGGAAACAAGGACGAGAATTTTAAAATCAAGGCTTTGCTCGACCCTTACCAAGCAGGGAGCTCGCAAGTCATTCATGGTGCACACAAAAGATGTCAGGCCAAGGCAGGTTATTCGCTTCTGTTCAGGATCACACATCCAATGAATTCCCTATCTTGGCCGTGCTCAGGATCACACATCTAGTGAATTCCCTATCTCGGTCATGTTCGGGATCACATATTCAATGAAATCCTAATCTCAGCCATATTCAGGGTCAGACATCCAGTGAATTCCCTACCTCGGCCACGTTCAGAGTCACACATCCAATTAATTCCCTATCTCGGCCACGTTCAGAGTCACACGTCCAGTGAATTCCCTATCTCGGCCACGTTCAGAGTCACACATCCAGTGAATTCCCTATCTCGGCCACGTTCAGAGTCACGCATCCAGTGAATTCCCTATCTCGGCCACGTTCAGAGTCACGCATCCAGTGAATTCCCTATCTCGGCCACGTTCAGAGTCACACATCCAGTGAATTCCCTATCTCGGCCACGTTCATAGTCACATATCCAGTGAATTCCCTATCTCGGCCACGTTCAGCATCACACATCCAGTGAATTCCCTATCTCGGCCACGTTCAGCTTCACACATCCAGTGAATTCCCTGTCTCGGCCAGCTATTTTCAGTACATAGCATAGCAAGTGGAAAATGGAAGGTCGCAGTACACTAGACCTGTTCTCATTGGTCATTGGTCCCCGTGGCTGGACCATGTCTAGGAGCAAGTTGGTGTTCTTCATTCCTCATACTACCCCACATTGCACCTCTGCCGCTGTGCTGCACTGGAGTGTCAGCCTGGATTAACAGTGCAAATGCTGGAATCAGGGCTTGAACTCAAGAGCCTTCTACTCAAGAGGCAAGAATGCACCAACTGAGTAAAACAACACTGGCATGAATGAACTGGGCGCAGAAATTGCTTTGTCTCAAGTCAGGGTATAGCTGGTGGATAAAATTGGTATTTAGAAAGAAAAATGTTTGTTTATATAATGCTTTGGGACATCCCAAAGTGCTTTACAACCAACGCAGTACTTTCGAAGTGTAGCCATAGAAATGTGGCAGCCAATTTGTGCACAGCAAGCTCCCATTGTGGTAATGGCCGGATAATCTGTTTTAGTGACCTTGGTTGAAGGATAAACTTTGGCCAGGGTTCCTGGCTTCTCCAACACCCAAGAATATTGAACCCGAGAGAATAGGCAGGAACTCGGATTAACACCCCATCCGGAAGACAGTGCCTCCAACCATGCAGCATTCCCTCAGCGCTGCACTGGGAGTATCAGCTTAGTTTTTTTGTGCTCAAGTCTGTGGAGTGGGACTTGAATCTACACCCCTTTGACTCAGAAGCTGAGAAGCCAAAACCGGGATTGACAATAATCCATTTAAGGGTAAAGGTCGCAATTCACTGACGAAGGGAAAGGTGGCAAATTCAAAAGTACAGGAAGATAACATAGCTTGAAATCGGAGTTTTGTGACTCTTACTGCAAAGCCCTAGTTTCACCATGGTTTATTTCCTTCCCTTAATCCTCATTTTCATGCTCAAGGAAGACACAGAAGGAGGCCATTCGGCCCACTGAGTCTATTGCAGTTCTCTGGAGAGCAATCCAGTCAGTCCCCTTCGCCCGCGCTCTCCGCATTGCCATGCCAGTTTATTTCCCTCAAGTGCCCATCCAAATTCCTTTGAAAGGGTGAGTTTTGAGGGTTGGAGGGCAGGGGGGTGGGGGCATGGGAAGATGAATCCAATCCCCCCCTCCGCCCCCGAGTTGTCCGGACAAGCGCGTGCACGCACACACACTGAGAGTACTCACTCCAAACCTGGCACCCTTTCGCAAGTCAGTTTGATGCCCTTCCTCAAACGCGCTGCTTCCATCTTCGTCCGTGGTGAAGCTAACTCCCCCCGAGTATATGAAGTAGAAACTGTGTGCATCCTGTCCCTTCTTGATTATCACTCTCCTCCTCCTGAGCCTAGGGCAACGACAACAAATCTGGGTGAATGTAGCGCCATCTTTTGCTTTCCCCACTCCTCCACCCTCCCCTACTATCCTACCTGCCTCATGCCACTGCGCCTCTTTCCACAGGCCGCCCTTCAACGCCTCACCCGAGTGACCAACCTTCACCTCTGGCCCGATGTTGGGAGGCCATTCAACCGTGATAGGCTACGAGATCGAGCCCAATCCTGTGCCTTGTCCAACACCCATGCATCCTGGCTCCACAATGGAAGCTCTTGGGCAGCCACTGGTTGGGGTGAGGGGGCAAGCAAAGTGGTAATGTCACTGGACTAGTAATCCCGAAGCCTAGGCTAATTCTCCGAAGGCACGGGTTCAAACCCCACCAAAGAAACTTCTGGAATTTAAACTCAGTTAATAAAATCTGGAAAGCAAAGCTAGTTTCAGTAACGGTGACCATGACAACTATCATCGATTGACATAAAAACCCAGCTGGGTCACTAATGTCCCTTTAGGGAAGGAAACCTGCCATCCTTACCCGGTCTGGCCTACATATGACTCCAGACCCCACAGTAATGTGGTTGACCCTTGGTTGAATCTTAACTGCCCTCTGAAATGACCTGAGCAAGCCACTCAGTTTAAGGGCAGTTAGGGATGGGCAACAAATGCTGGCCTTGTCAGCAACACCCACCCACCCACCCCCCCTCCCATGAAAGAATATATAAAATAAATGTTTTAAATTGTGGAAACTGGCCCAACTGTGCCTCTCCCTATACCATGCATGTTGGAGATCAGCAGTTTAAGTGCTACTAGGTTGCCAACTGTGGTTAAATGGATTCCTGGAGGTTCCATCACATGACTTTGCCCCCACGCTCCAGCCATTAGTCGGCCAACACACCCATCCTTGTGACACAAGGCCTTCCTACACCAATCGGAAAGCACAAAGACTCATTACCCCATTGGATGATGCTTGACCATCAGACAAACAACCGCTTTTCCACCATTTGCAAAATGTTTATATCCGGTGAAGAGAAACGTTCAAAGGAAATGACAATAAAAGGACAAGCGTTATCAATATCCTGATGATTTTTCTCCAGGGTTGCACACAGCTGTGTCCCGGAGATTGATCTTCGATTCCTGGAGGCAACAGGCCGGTCCTGGGGAGTTAGCAACCCTAAGGGCAACACTGGCTGAGAGTGGGTGAACTGAGAAGAGAGCCGGGGGGCTGGGATATACAAAGGGGTGTACCGTTCACGTCTTCTGGAAGAAAAGTCTGTTCCAAGCCGACCAACCTTAAAAAAGGCAGGTCCGCAGTGAGAGCGTGCTCCAGGTGGACCAAACTGGCTAAGGGTTGGACTTCCTCCACTCAGTGGGAGGAAGCCCCGCCCTCCAGAGCCTCCGGATTGGCCAATCAGATGGGCTGGTGGCTCTAACGGCCCCAGCAGCGCCAGGGCTCAGTAGTGGGCACTGCTGGGACTGCAAGGGGCGGGGGGGGGGGGGGGAAGGTGTGGGAGGGGGAGCAGGGACATGGGGCCCAGGTAAGGCCCAGGCTTTTAGGGTGGTCGAGGGATTGGGGATCCTAGAGAGGGGGCACGGGGGTGGGAGTTGGGGACCAGTTGGGGAGGCACGGAGGGGAGTGACATGGTGGGACGGGTGCTCCCGATGCATACCGGGGCAACCCTCTACCCTGGAATGGTGCCTTTCCACCAGAGTTGTTCCAAACAAATGACCTTCCCACTCCTGCCCGCCTGTCATTGTGCAGCATTAATGGCAGTGGAGGCGTAAGTGGGAGAGCCTTAAGTGAACAATAATTGGCCACTCCAAGCCCTCATTAGGCCTAGGGGCAGGAGGGGGTTCGTGGGCACCTTACCCACCCCGCCACCACCCCCCCCCCCCCCGGCACCACCCCTCTCCCCACTCCGCCCCCGGAGGAGACCGGGTCAGGTGTGGATGGGAAGGCAGTGGGCTGGCCACCTGACATGTTCCCCAGCCCCCACCATGTTCTTGATCCGGGGGAAGCCAGGAAAGAATCATTGGTGCAAATTCAACAGGTTTAGTTAATGGGGGTCAGTGTGTGCCATGTTTAGTAACCAATTAGCAAAGTATTCAAACAGTGCATATAGGGAGTGTGCACCCGGAATGTGCATTGAGACTGTGGACCAAGAGTGTATACCAGTGTGTATCAGGGAATGTGTACAGGAGTGTGTACAGTGATTGTATACCGGGTATGAGTCCCAGGGACTATGAGGACCAGGAGTGTGTGTACTGGGAGTGTGTACCGGGCAATGTATACTGGGAGTGTATACTCGAGAATGAGATCCAAGAGTGGGTACTGGGAGTGTGTACTACAGTGTTATTCAGGCAGTGTTTGCTGGAAAGTGTGCACTAGGGAGTGTGTACTGAAGAGTGTGTGCTGTAAGTGTGTGCTGTGAGTGTATACCATGGAGTGTGTACTGGAAAATGTCTATCAGAGAGTGTGTATCAGAGAGCATGTACCATGCAGTGTGTACTGGGCAATAGGTACCAGAGGCAGTTTACCAGGCAGTGTGTACCTGTCAGGCACAAATCCCAGAGTACCAATTAATTTCTCTTTCCATGCCATGCGTCAATGATGATATCATCATGCCCAGGTATCCAATCTAACATCCTGTAAACCCTAACATCATCATCATAAACCACATTTGTCCTGTGTACGTGCCAACTAATATTCCAAGCCCAATCTTTGTGCATCAGTGAGCACTGGTGGAACTTTAGCTTCATGTATGATGTGCAGATTACTCCAATGGGCCTGACTGGATCAATATTTGCTCTCTTGTTGGGTATAAGGGACTGTCAGATTTTAAAACGTGGCATTGTGTAAGGTTAGCTTGGACCTTGCTGGCCATGGTCCCCTGGGATCTTGCTAACCATGATCTCCCAGGTCTTGCTGATCCTCATCTCCTGGGATCTTGCTTGACAGGGTCTTGTGAAGTTTGGTTGATTGACTTCAAAAGGACGGATGAGAATTTCCCAGAGCTGTCCCAAGAGAGACTGCCTGGGTGTGGAGGGAGGTGGGTTAGGGCTGGGGTGGAGGGGCTCCCAATTAAAGAAGGTGGGCAGGGCCAATCAGAGGGCTGGGCAGCTCTGAAGCCTCAGCAGCTCCCCCCGAGAGGGCTGGCCACTGCTGAGAACTGCAGTAGATCCCAGCAGCTGGACACGTGGGAACAAAAATGTTGAAAAAAGTTGCAGGGCTGGGGGTCAGCAAGGAAGCTCCCCCCACCCCACCCCACCTCCCCGAGATACAGGCGCTGTCCTCCCTGGGCCACAGCTCCTTCTTTAACCCCTGAGGGCCTCTCCCCTTCCACTGGGAGGTTGTCTCCATTTAGCTGTGCAGCAGAAAGTCGCCCCCCCCCCCCCACCCCACCCCACATTGGCAAAACGCCAAAGGCAACATAAAATGTCCCCTCCTTGGGCCTTAATGTATGTGAATGAGCTGCCCGCCTCTCTGCAGTGGGCTGCCTCTCCCCATCTGGTCCCACCATCGGACCCGCCTCGAAGAGGGGTGGGGGGCAGGGGTACAATCCAAACCGTTGTTTCACTCGAAGAATATGAATCACACTGAAGAGAGCTGTGTATTTTGGCACACTCTGGCATGGAATATGCTGCTGCTGCAGCTACACCTAACATGAGGCCTGCTGTCGAGGTCCATTTGTCTAGCGCCCTCCTCAAATTCCCACTGTAGCTCATCTCCCTGTGACGTACGCCATCCAACTGCGCCCAGCCCGACCCCTCTTTCTGCTGCTCTCCGCAGGGTATTAATCCAGCAGTTAACAAAGAAAGACTTGCTTTCCTATCTCATCTTTCAGGCCCTCAGGGTCTCCCAAAGCCCATCGCAGCCAGTGATGCACTTTTGTAGCGATGTCACCAATGCATTTAAGCAGCACACTGCAAGCACCCACAAACAGGAAGTGGATCACGCCCAGTTTGTCTGGCTTCCTCTGACGTCGGGTGAGGGATGAATGTTGGCCAGGGCAGTGGGCAGAACTCCCCCGCTCTTCTTCTAATTAACGCCCTGGGTGGGGGGGGTGGGGTTTCACATCCAAGTATACACGAGGCCCAGGGTTTAATGTCTCCCAGAAACACAGCACCTCTGACAGCGCAGCACTACCTCAGTGCTGCACTGGACTATCCGCCTGAATTATTGCGCTCAGTTATAGAGCAGGACTTGGTCCCGCAATCTGCCTGAATCAGAAGCCAGGCTGCTACCAATTGAGCATCACCAGCACAATGAGCTGTACCCCATCACTGTATGTACTACAACTCTGTTCAAAATGTAGATTTATCCTGCGGGTCAGTGGTTGTCAAGTCATCGAATGCTTGCAGCACAGAAGGAGGCCAGTAAGCCATTCGGCCTGTCACTTCAGTACCAGGCTCTCAGCGAGAGCAACCCCCGCCCCCTAGTCCCCTTCACCCCGCCCTTCCCTGTGGCCCAGTGAATCACTTTTCTCTTCAGAACGTCCCAGTCTTGCCTGCCTACCTTTCATATCGCACTATTTTGGCCAGCATGAGCTGGTAGGGCTTGCTGTAGTGTCTGATGCTCAGCAAAGATCTCAGCGAGCACAAAAGCTCCTCCAACTCCTCCATCGACCGCTGCTCGGGTAGTTTCATGGTGACTTGAATTGCCCGGGTTGGGAATTTATTCTGTGAATGTAAATAAATGTCAGTCACAAAGAAACTGCGGATAGTTGCACTTTAACATAGGATGACGAAGGGAGTCTAGATACCCTGATCTGCTCCAACTGTGCAGAACATATGATAATAAGTGGCCTGGAACTCTACCCAGTGGCAGTGTGAGAACACCTACACCAGATAGACTGCAGTGGTTCAACCACCTCCTTAAGGGCAACTAAGAATGGGCAAAAGCTGGAGTCTCACCCCCTCTGCACGTTGCCCTGGAGGTGGCTGTGGTGGGGAAGAGACCGTTGTTCACCTCCTTGTGGAATGTGCCTTTGTAAAGAAGGTCTGGAGAGAGATGCAGTGGTTTTTGTCGAGCTTCATCCCAAGCAGTTCTGTGACACAGGACTCTGTGCTCTCTGGGCTGTTCCCAGGGACACACACCGAGACAAACATCAACTGCAACTGGAGGATCATCAATTTGGTGAAAGACGTTCTTTGGTCTGTCCGAAACTTGTTGGTCTTCCAGTGGAAAGAGTTGTCCCCGACCGAGTGTTGCAGACTGGCACATTCCAAGGTCGAGGACTACGTGCTGAGGGACACACTAAAGCTTGGGGCAGCCGCCACAAAGGCGCAATGGGGAAAGGTCGCTGTCTAAGACCTTATAGCCATAGTGCACAGAGGGGCTGGGAATTATATAGATCCCTCAGGCTGTGTGACATGTAATGAGTCTTGTAAATATTAACTGTAATTGGTTAACATAGAGTACTCAAAGAAATGGATTTGACTTGTACCTTATGTAATGCCAACTTTGAACAGTCATGTAATGCCCTTTAACAAAATTTGCAAATAAAGTATATTTTTGTGAAAAAAAAATTGCTGGCCATTCCAGCAACACCCATACATCTAAAATGCATTTTTAAATAAAGTCCCTGCTGTGCAATCCCTGGTGTTAAGTGTGGAAGGCAGGGGATTTCATCTAGTTCATGAGAGGCATTGTGTGTTTTATGTATCTCAGAAGGATGCAGAGATGACATTCTTTTCTAAGTGTTGCACAGGTTCAGTTACAGGAGTTTTAAAATATCTCATCAATCATAAAACGTCCACACCCTCATTGACAGCTCAGCTTCTAGTAGCTTCTGCAGTTTCTGTTGACTTTTTTCTGAGTCCACACTCAGGCTTAACCAATCAGGCACAGTGAGCATAGATCAATTACCAGACTCGCATAATCAAACACAGCAATCGAACAGTACAGGCTCCACATAAAAAGAAAACTTTTCTTTTTTCAACAAGCTGCTCCTGGGGAGGCCTGTGGGACTAGTCAAAGATATGAAAAGTCTATTCTGGCCATCAAAGCCCATTCCTTCAGTCCCCTAATGAAACCTCTGCTCTTTAACTAGCCCTTCGTTTTATGACGAAATTACTTAGGGCTCCGGAAATGATTGTGAGCCTTTATCCTCCTTAGACTCACAGAATCAAACCATGGTAAAGGCACATAGAGAGGCCACTCAACCTGTTGTGTCTGTCCTGGTGAGTGAGTGAGAGTGAGTGAAGGAGTGGGTGAGTGTGCGAGCGAATGTTTGAGTGAATGAGTGAATAAATGATGGGAGGCCAGATGGCTGACAGGGTAAGAGGCAGGAGAGAAGAAAGCTGATTGGTTGGTTGGTCCTCCTTGGGGTAAACAAGTTCTTCCTAACCTCCTGATTGGGGCAGAGGCCAAAACCCTCTTCTTCTATACACAGAGAGATTGGGCATTGTATGACTAGTAGTTGAAAGAGAGAACTTACATTATATAGCACCTTTCATAACCTCAGGACATCCCAAAGCACTTTGTAGCCAATGAGGTACTTATGAAGCATAGTTACTGTTGTAATATAAGGAACTCAGCGGCACAGCAAGCTCCCATAAACCACCATGTGATAACGATCAGATATTCTGTGCTCTTGCTATCGGTTGAGGGATGAATAGCGGCCAGGGCATCGAGGTGGCACAGCTGCTCTTCTTTGAAGCAGTGTCATGGGTGCTCAGGTCTATCATCTGATAGACTGTGCAGCATTCCCTCATTACTGGCAATGGGAGTGTCAGACCAGATTCTGTGCTCAAGTGTCTGGAGTGGGTCTCGAATCCATAACCTATCGACTCAGAGACAAGGGTGCTACAAAACAGTGGTGTGTTCCAGTTCACTCAGTAAGTCCAAGTTGCTATGGCAACATACATTTTTACATGCATGTTGTAGTCCAGAGTTATGGATAACGATGGTAGAGGATCCAATGTGCTTACTATTGCATGGCTGACCAGGAATCTCTCCCACTTATTACCACCTCCCACTGGCACGGGTTGGAAGGATTTGCGGGTTGATAATAGTGTTTATGAACACACCTTCCATGGCCATTAAGTCCTGGAGTGGGACTTGAACCAGGAGCTGCTGGCTCAGAGGCAGGGATACTACCCACTGCACAAGAGCTCTCTGTAAGCACAATCATGTCAAACTTTAAGAATCAGTTAGATAAGTGATTGAAGGAAAGGTCAATAGGGAACATGGAGTTGGAACTATTGTTTGTGTGGAAATAATCACCAACATGGATTGGTTTAGCTGAATGGCCTGTTTCTGTGTTGAATCTGTTCCTAATGCCCTTTGCACTAATTTAAGTCCTCTGGTCCCACAGTAGTGTTCAACTGTTCTGCGTTTTTCTTTGTTCACGGGATGTGGGTGTCGCTGGCTGGGTGGTGGTGAGCGGCCTTCTTGAACCACTGCAGTCCCATGTGGTGTAGGTACACCCACTGTGCTGTTAGGGAGGGAGTTCTAAGATTCTGACCCAGCGACAGTGAAGGAACGGTGATATATTTCCAAGTCTGGACGGTGAGTGGCTTGTCGGCTGCCCTTGTCCTAGATGGCAGTGGTCATGGGTTTGGAAGGTGCTGTCCATGGAGCCTTGGTGAGTTGCTACAGTGCATCTTGTAGATGGTACACACTGCTGCCACTGTGCGTTGGTGGTGGAGGGAGTGAATGTTTGTGGATGGGGTGCCAATCAAGCGGGCTGCTTTGTCCTGGATGGTGTCAAGCTTCTTGAGTGTTGTGGGAGCTGCATACATCCAGACGAGTCGGGGGTAGCCCATCACACTCCTGACTTGTGCCTTGTAGATGGTGGACAGGCTTTGGGGAGTCAGGAGGTGGGTCACTTGTCATACTACTCCTAGCCTCTGCCCTGCTCTTGTAGCCACAGTATTTATATGGTTAGTCCAGTTCAGTTTCAGGTCAATGATAACCCCCAGGATGTTTGATTATGTGAGTCTGTTTACTATTGATGCTCACTGTGCTTGATTACATAAGCCTGGGTGTGGACTCAGGGAAAAGTGAACAAAGCTGTAGGAATAGCTGGAGTCACAAATGCAGACATTTTGTGACTGCCGAAATATTTTAGAGCACTGTAAATAACATTCTTACGCAAATAGGAACGAGTGTCATCTCTGCATAGATCTGAGATATAAAATAAACAACACCGACTGGTCTGACCTTAGTCTGTTGGTTTGTCTCCAGTACAAGTCCAACCAAAACATCAACAGTAACAAGTTCCCCACGAGTCCCTGAGATCCTCATTTCTTATGATCATTCCGCATATCAGTCAGGAAGGTAAGGGGTGACTTACATGTTGTGTCTTGAAATATTGGGCATCAAAGGCAGCCTTGCTGCTTTCCCTCTGTTCCTGTTTGAACAAAAATAGAGATGTTGACCTTTTCAATGTCCAATGGAAGCCCATTAGGGAAGGAGCAGCAACCTATGGGAAAACGTTATAAAAAAAACCGAAAAGTATTCTTGAAACTTGCTGAAAAGAGAGACATGTTGCCGATGCATTTCGTCCTGCTCGCATCAGGACAAACACAAGAATACCAAATTTCAAACAATAACAATTTATACGACAGGAGCAAAGGGTGGTATTGGTTGGCAAACCAACTCCTGATTAGCTGAGGCGTTACCATGGAGAAAGCAACAGGGACAGGCTCCCTGATCTTTCGGGTAATTCGGAAAAGGAGCAAGGCTTGGACAGGTTCCTTTTGTTTTGTTCAGAGTCCCTGTAGGTGAATATTTGTCGCTTTCAGCAGCATAAATGAGCTATGTTACGAGCTTGGCTGATTATCTTGGTCCTTAGTGTAGCTATTAGTGCACTCAGGATTGTTCAGCAAGAGCTGGCCAAACCTGTTCTTTGTAAAAAGGAATATATTCAAGTCTTGCATCTTTCTTGAATTAGCTGGGAGCTTGAGGAGCCTGCAGTTTCCCATTGCCTTCTGCATGCCAAACCCTCGGCCAATCAGAGTCAACTTGCCAACCAATCAGCATTCTTTTCTCCTGTAGTAAATTTTTGTGGCCACTTGAAATTTGGCATTCTTGTGTTTGTCCTGATGCGCGTAAGACGAAAAGCTGCAACCACGCGCATCTCTTTTGAGCAATAACAAGTGCTCCGGTGTCAGGGCAAGTTTTATATCCTTATGATCAGCGCAATATCCTGAAAGCAGGGCCTGATTTTAAAAGGTGGGGGTTGTGGGCGGTGGGGGGGGATGGGAACGACACCAGGGTCCTGGCCAAGACGACTTTAACAACTGGACTCTTACATCCATCAGACTTCTCCAGCTCCACGCCTGCTGAAACCTGACCAGATCTGCCAGTGTGCCAGCGGACAGGAGCAGAAATCCAGGTGGCATGAGGACACAGCCAGGGACCCACGGAATGGTGACCAACAGCCAGGTGAGTGATGAGGTCTTGGTGTGGTGGCTGTGCACCTGGTTTTATACCGGACAGTCCGGTTTTCAGCTGGTCCGACCCCTGTCCAGTACCCGATTTAAACCGGACGCCCTATTGCCTGGTGTTTTATTCTGAAGCAAGAGCCTCTGTCCATTCTTCCACCTCCTCCTGACTCCCAAACAACTTCGAGGTACAACTTATTTTATGGTTAATTTCACTGAGATCCTTGACCTGTCCTTACACTATGCGGGGAATCTTCAAAGTTTGTTTATGCTTCATAATTAATCATTCTTCCTACTGCACCATGTACCTGGCCTACTTTAACCTGGCGCGCATCGAGTGGACGCCATAGCATACGGGGCCTAAGACTTCCTCGTGAGGCCCAAGGGATCACTCCCGTCCCCTGGGAAGCCTCACTCAAGCTGCTAAAAAATGTGTCTTCCTGGACCTAGTCCCTGACTCCCGATCGCACGGCTCCCGAATCTGGCCGTCAGCTCCCCTCTCAGGCCTCTGACCAAAATGGCAGATCCGGGCCCCGCCCATAGCATCACCGTCATCCGATCGGCACATTGAAGGGTCCCACTCTACCCTGGGGGTGCCCTTTGCCATCTGCCCAAAAGCATGGGGTTAACATCGGGGCGTGGCCCGAAGTGATGAGTCAGAGGGACTGGCCTCAATTTGACCGCCCCTCCCCCACCCAGTTTGTGCCAGGCTGAGGTGGCTGGGCGGGAGAGTTCAAGTCGTGGCCCAAGGAACCCCAGTACGATTCCCGAGCCTATTTCTGTCCCCACTGCTCCACCGAATGCTCGTTCCTGGTGCCACGTGGATAAGTCTCCTCGGGTATCGCTTTGAGCTGGTCTTTCTCGAGTTGGTGCTGAGGTCCCTCGTCCCTCGTCCCTCCAGTTGCAGCTTATTCTGCGTCTGGTGCCACCACGGCGGCACAGGGCACGCTCACGGCACACCCGGTCTCCGTGCCTGTGCCGTTGCTGCCAGCGATGCCCGTGTCCGAGGACAATGTTCTGAATGACCACCGATCATTCTGCTCCCAGCTCCTCACTGCCCTGCTCAACCCCCACACACACGGGCGCCTCTGGTCAACCCTCTCGCTGCCTCGCTCACTACCCCGCTCCCAACTCTCAGCCCTCTCGCTGCCTCGCTCACTACCCCGCTTCCAACTCTCGGCCCTCTCATTGCCTCACTCACTACCCCACTCCCAACACTTGACCCTCTCGCTGCCTCACTCACTACCCCACTCCCATCTCTTGACCCTCTCGCCGCCTCGCTCACTACCCCGCTGCCAACTCTCGACCCTCTCGCTGCCTCGCTCACTATCCCGGTCGCAATGCTCAACCCTCTCGCCGCCTCGCTGCTTACCCCATTCCCAGCACTCGACCCTCTCACTGCCTCACCCTCTACTCCCAACCCTCGACCCTCTCACTGCCTCGCTCCTTACCTCACTCCCAACGCTCAACCCTCTCACTGCCTCGCTCCTTACCTCACTCCCAATGCTCAACCCTCTCACTGCCTCGCTCCTTACCTCACTCCCAACGCTCAACCCTCTCACTGCCTCACCCCCTACCCCACTCCCAATGCTCAACCCTCTCGCTGCCTCGCTCGCTACCCCGCTCCCAACTCTCAACTCTCTCGCGGCCTCGCTCACTACCCCACTCCCAGCGCTCAACCCTCACACTGCCTCACCCTCTACTCCCAGCGCTCGACCCTCTCACTGCCTCACCCCCTACCGCGCTCCCAACACTTGACCCTCTCACTGCCTCGCTCACTACCCCACTCCCAACTCTCAACCCTCTCGCTGCCTCGCTCACTACCCCACTCCCAACTCTCGACCCTCTCACTGCCTCACTCACTACCACACTCCCAACACTCGACCCTTTCGACGCCTCGCTCACTACCTCACTCCCAACACTCAACCCTCTCGCTGCCTCGCTCACTACCCCACTCCCGACACTCGACCCTCTCGCTGCCTCGCTCACTACCCCACTCCCAACTCTCAACCCTCTCGCTGCCTCGCTCACTACCCCACTCCCAACTCTCGACCCTCTCGCTGCCTCGCTCAATACCCCACTCCCAACACTCGATCCTTTCGCCGCCTCGCTCACTACCTCACTCCCAACGCTCGACCCTCTCGCTCCCTACCCCACTCCCAACGCTCGACCCAATCGCTCTCTACCTCATTCCCAACGCTTCACGCCTCGCTCACTACCCCACTCCCAACTCTCGACCCTCTCACCGCCTTGCTCACTACCTCACTCCCAACGCTCGACCCTCTCGCTCCCTACCCCACTCCCAACGCTCGACCCTCTCGCTCCCTACCCCACTCCCAACGCTCGACCCTCTCGCTCCCTACCCCACTCCAAACGCTCGACCCTCTCGCTCCCTACCTCATTCCCAACGCTTCACACCTCGCTCACTCCCCGACTCCCAACTCTCGACCCTCTCGCCGCCTCGCTCACTACCTCACTCCCAACTCTCAACCCTCTCGCTGCCTCGCTCGCTACCTCACTCCCACCCACGAGTGAAGCGACCAGCAGAACAAGTGAAGAGGCGAACAGGGCAGTGATGAGTGTGGGGTGTTGGGGGGGGGGGGGGGAAACAGGGGCGGAGATGGCAAGCAGTTGGCATGACGTCATCGATGCCAACTTCCTGTTTCAGGACAAGGGGCGCACAATGATGACGTTGGCGATGAGCCCCGAATTCCCGGCCCAGTGCAGTGGTGGGAGGCACTGTGTAACGGACTGGGCTCCAACACACAGTCGGTTCCCCTCGGAATTCCGTTTCACCAAACTCCAAATACAGCTCTATCCCCTCTAACTTTCCTTCACCTTCCCTCATCACTCGGCTTGAGCCTCTCCAAAGCGATGAATTTTCCCAGGAATTCCTGTGAAATAGCCCTCTCGACCCTCTCGCTGCCTCGCTCACTACCCCGCTCCCAACTCTCGGCCCTCTCGCTGCCTCGCTCACTACCCTGCTTGCAACTCTCGACCCTCTCGCTGCCTCGCTCACTACCCCACTCCCAACTCTCGGCCCTCTCGCTGCCTCGCTCACTACCCCGCTCCCAACTCTCGGCCCTCTCGCTGCCTCGCTCACTACCCTGCTTGCAACTCTCGACCCTCTCGCTGCCTCGCTCACTACCCCACTCCCAACTCTCAGCCCTCTCGCTGCCTCGCTCACTACCCCGCTCCCAACTCTCGGCCCTCTCGCTGCCTCGCTCACTACCCTGCTTGCAACTCTCGACCCTCTCGCTGCCTTGCTCACTACCCCACTCCCAACTCTCGGCCCTCTCGCTGCCTCGCTCACTACCCCGCTCGCAACTCTCGACCCTCTCGCTGCCTCGCTCACTACCCTGCTTGCAACTCTCGACCCTCTCGCTGCCTCGCTCACTACCCCACTCCCAACTCTCGGCCCTCTCGCTGCCTCGCTCACTACCCCGCTCCCAACTCTCGGCCCTCTCGCTGCCTCGCTCACTACCCCACTCCCAACTCTCGACCCTCTCGCTGCCTCGCTCAATACCCCACTCCCAACACTCGACCCTTTCGCCGCCTCGCTCACTACCTCACTCCCAACGCTCGACCCTCTCGCTCCCTACCCCACTCCCAACGCTCGACCCAATCGCTCTCTACCTCATTCCCAACGCTTCACGCCTCGCTCACTACCCCACTCCCAACTCTCGACCCTCTCGCCGCCTTGCTCACTACCTCACTCCCAATGCTCGACCCTCTCGCTCCCTACCCCACTCCCAACGCTCGACCCTCTCGCTCCCTACCCCACTCCCAACGCTCGACCCTCTCGCTCCCTACCCCACTCCAAACGCTCGATCCTCTCGCTCCCTACCTCATTCCCAACGCTTCACACCTCGCTCACTCCCCGACTCCCAACTCTCGACCCTCTCGCCGCCTCGCTCACTACCTCACTCCCAACTCTCGACCCTCTCGCTGCCTCGCTCACTACCCCGCTCCCAACTCTCGGCCCTCTCGCTGCCTCGCTCACTACCCCGCTCCCAACTCTCGGCCCTCTCGCTGCCTCGCTCACTACCCCGCTCCCAACTCTCGGCCCTCTCGCTGCCTCGCTCACTACCCCGCTCCCAACTCTCGGCCCTCTCGCTGCCTCGCTCACTACCCTGCTTGCAACTCTCGACCCTCTCGCTGCCTCGCTCACTACCCCACTCCCAACTCTCGGCCCTCTCGCCGCCTCGCTCACTACCCCGCTCCCAACTCTCGACCCTCTCGCTGCCTCGCTCACTACCCCGCTCCCAACTCTCGACCCTCTCGCCGCCTCGCTCACTACCCCACTCCCAACTCTCGGCCCTCTCGCCGCCTCGCTCACTACCCCGCTCCCAACTCTCGACCCTCTCGCCGCCTCGCTCACTACCCCACTCCCAACTCTCGGCCCTCTCGCCGCCTCGCTCACTACCCCGCTCCCAACTCTCGGCCCTCTCGCTGCCTCGCTCACTACCCCACTCCCAACTCTCGACCCTCTCGCTGCCTCGCTCAATACCCCACTCCCAACACTCGACCCTTTCGCCGCCTCGCTCACTACCTCACTCCCAACGCTCGACCCTCTCGCTCCCTACCCCACTCCCAACGCTCGACCCAATCGCTCTCTACCTCATTCCCAACGCTTCACGCCTCGCTCACTACCCCACTCCCAACGCTCGACCCTCTCGCTCCCTACCCCACTCCAAACGTTCGACCCTCTCGCTCCCTACCTCATTCCCAACGCTTCACACCTCGCTCACTCCCCGACTCCCAACTCTCGACCCTCTCGCTGCCTCGCTCACTCCCCGACTCCCAACTCTCGGCCCTCTCGCTGCCTCGCTCACTACCCCGCTTCCAACTCTCGGCCCTCTCATTGCCTCACTCACTACCCCACTCCCAACACTTGACCCTCTCGCTGCCTCACTCACTACCCCACTCCCATCTCTTGACCCTCTCGCCGCCTCGCTCACTACCCCACTGCCAACTCTCGACCCTCTCGCTGCCTCGCTCACTATCCCGGTCGCAATGCTCAACCCTCTCGCCGCCTCGCTGCTTACCCCATTCCCAGCACTCGACCCTCTCACTGCCTCACCCTCTACTCCCAACCCTCGACCCTCTCACTGCCTCGCTCCTTACCTCACTCCCAACGCTCAACCCTCTCACTGCCTCGCTCCTTACCTCACTCCCAATGCTCAACCCTCTCACTGCCTCGCTCCTTACCTCACTCCCAACGCTCAACCCTCTCACTGCCTCACCCCCTACCCCACTCCCAATGCTCAACCCTCTCGCTGCCTCGCTCGCTACCCCGCTCCCAACTCTCAACTCTCTCGCGGCCTCGCTCACTACCCCACTCCCAGCGCTCAACCCTCACACTGCCTCACCCTCTACTCCCAGCGCTCGACCCTCTCACTGCCTCACCCCCTACCGCGCTCCCAACAATTGACCCTCTCACTGCCTCGCTCACTACCCCACTCCCAACTCTCAACCCTCTCGCTGCCTCGCTCACTACCCCACTCCCAACTCTCGACCCTCTCACTGCCTCGCTCACTACCACACTCCCAACACTCGACCCTTTCGACGCCTCGCTCACTACCTCACTCCCAACACTCAACCCTCTCGCTGCCTCGCTCACTACCCCACTCCCGACACTCGACCCTCTCGCTGCCTCGCTCACTACCCCACTCCCAACTCTCAACCCTCTCGCTGCCTCGCTCACTACCCCACTCCCAACTCTCGACCCTCTCGCTGCCTCGCTCAATACCCCACTCCCAACACTCGACCCTTTCGCCGCCTCGCTCACTACCTCACTCCCAACGCTCGACCCTCTCGCTCCCTACCCCACTCCCAACGCTCGACCCAATCGCTCTCTACCTCATTCCCAACGCTTCACGCCTCGCTCACTACCCCACTCCCAACTCTCGACCCTCTCGCCGCCTTGCTCACTACCTCACTCCCAACGCTCGACCCTCTCGCTCCCTACCCCACTCCCAACGCTCGACCCTCTCGCTCCCTACCCCACTCCCAACGCTCGACCCTCTCGCTCCCTACCCCACTCCAAACGCTCGACCCTCTCGCTCCCTACCTCATTCCCAACGCTTCACACCTCGCTCACTCCCCGACTCCCAACTCTCGACCCTCTCGCCGCCTCGCTCACTACCTCACTCCCAACTCTCAACCCTCTCGCTGCCTCGCTCGCTACCTCACTCCCACCCACGAGTGAAGCGACCAGCAGAACAAGTGAAGAGGCGAACAGGGCAGTGATGAGTGTGGGGTGTTGGGGGGGGGGGGGGGGGGGGGGGGGGGGGGGGGGAAACAGGGGCGGAGATGGCAAGCAGTTGGCATGACGTCATCGATGCCAACTTCCTGTTTCAGGACAAGGGGCGCACAATGATGACGTTGGCGATGAGCCCCGAATTCCCGGCCCAGTGCAGTGGTGGGAGGCACTGTGTAACGGACTGGGCTCCAACACACAGTCGGTTCCCCTCGGAATTCCGTTTCACCAAACTCCAAATACAGCTCTATCCCCTCTAACTTTCCTTCACCTTCCCTCATCACTCGGCTTGAGCCTCTCCAAAGCGATGAATTTTCCCAGGAATTCCTGTGAAATAGCCCTCTCGACCCTCTCGCTGCCTCGCTCACTACCCCGCTCCCAACTCTCGGCCCTCTCGCTGCCTCGCTCACTACCCTGCTTGCAACTCTCGACCCTCTCGCTGCCTCGCTCACTACCCCACTCCCAACTCTCGGCCCTCTCGCTGCCTCGCTCACTACCCCGCTCCCAACTCTCGGCCCTCTCGCTGCCTCGCTCACTACCCTGCTTGCAACTCTCGACCCTCTCGCTGCCTCGCTCACTACCCCACTCCCAACTCTCAGCCCTCTCGCTGCCTCGCTCACTACCCCGCTCCCAACTCTCGGCCCTCTCGCTGCCTCGCTCACTACCCTGCTTGCAACTCTCGACCCTCTCGCTGCCTTGCTCACTACCCCACTCCCAACTCTCGGCCCTCTCGCTGCCTCGCTCACTACCCCGCTCGCAACTCTCGACCCTCTCGCTGCCTCGCTCACTACCCTGCTTGCAACTCTCGACCCTCTCGCTGCCTCGCTCACTACCCCACTCCCAACTCTCGGCCCTCTCGCTGCCTCGCTCACTACCCCGCTCCCAACTCTCGGCCCTCTCGCTGCCTCGCTCACTACCCCACTCCCAACTCTCGACCCTCTCGCTGCCTCGCTCAATACCCCACTCCCAACACTCGACCCTTTCGCCGCCTCGCTCACTACCTCACTCCCAACGCTCGACCCTCTCGCTCCCTACCCCACTCCCAACGCTCGACCCAATCGCTCTCTACCTCATTCCCAACGCTTCACGCCTCGCTCACTACCCCACTCCCAACTCTCGACCCTCTCGCCGCCTTGCTCACTACCTCACTCCCAATGCTCGACCCTCTCGCTCCCTACCCCACTCCCAACGCTCGACCCTCTCGCTCCCTACCCCACTCCCAACGCTCGACCCTCTCGCTCCCTACCCCACTCCAAACGCTCGATCCTCTCGCTCCCTACCTCATTCCCAACGCTTCACACCTCGCTCACTCCCCGACTCCCAACTCTCGACCCTCTCGCCGCCTCGCTCACTACCTCACTCCCAACTCTCGACCCTCTCGCTGCCTCGCTCACTACCCCGCTCCCAACTCTCGGCCCTCTCGCTGCCTCGCTCACTACCCCGCTCCCAACTCTCGGCCCTCTCGCTGCCTCGCTCACTACCCCGCTCCCAACTCTCGGCCCTCTCGCTGCCTCGCTCACTACCCTGCTTGCAACTCTCGACCCTCTCGCTGCCTCGCTCACTACCCCACTCCCAACTCTCGGCCCTCTCGCCGCCTCGCTCACTACCCCGCTCCCAACTCTCGACCCTCTCGCTGCCTCGCTCACTACCCCACTCCCAACTCTCGGCCCTCTCGCCGCCTCGCTCACTACCCCGCTCCCAACTCTCGACCCTCTCGCTGCCTCGCTCACTACCCCGCTCCCAACTCTCGACCCTCTCGCCGCCTCGCTCACTACCCCACTCCCAACTCTCGGCCCTCTCGCCGCCTCGCTCACTACCCCGCTCCCAACTCTCGACCCTCTCGCCGCCTCGCTCACTACCCCACTCCCAACTCTCGGCCCTCTCGCCGCCTCGCTCACTACCCCGCTCCCAACTCTCGGCCCTCTCGCTGCCTCGCTCACTACCCCACTCCCAACTCTCGACCCTCTCGCTGCCTCGCTCAATACCCCACTCCCAACACTCGACCCTTTCGCCGCCTCGCTCACTACCTCACTCCCAACGCTCGACCCTCTCGCTCCCTACCCCACTCCCAACGCTCGACCCAATCGCTCTCTACCTCATTCCCAACGCTTCACGCCTCGCTCACTACCCCACTCCCAACGCTCGACCCTCTCGCTCCCTACCCCACTCCAAACGTTCGACCCTCTCGCTCCCTACCTCATTCCCAACGCTTCACACCTCGCTCACTCCCCGACTCCCAACTCTCGACCCTCTCGCTGCCTCGCTCACTCCCCGACTCCCAACTCTCGGCCCTCTCGCTGCCTCGCTCACTACCCTGCTTGCAACTCTCGACCCTCTCGCTGCCTCGCTCACTCCCCGACTCCCAACTCTCGACCCTCTCGCCGCCTCGCTCACTACCCCGCTCCCAACTCTCGGCCCTCTCGCTGCCTCGCTCACTACCCCACTCCCAACTCTCGACCCTCTCGCTGCCTCGCTCAATACCCCACTCCCAACACTCGACCCTTTCGCCGCCTCGCTCACTACCTCACTCCCAACGCTCGACCCTCTCGCTCCCTACCCCACTCCCAACGCTCGACCCAATCGCTCTCTACCTCATTCCCAACGCTTCACGCCTCGCTCACTACCCCGCTCCCAACTCTCGACCCTCTCGCCGCCTCGCTCACTACCCCACTCCCAACTCTCGGCCCTCTCGCCGCCTCGCTCACTACCCCGCTCCCAACTCTCGGCCCTCTCGCTGCCTCGCTCACTACCCCACTCCCAACTCTCGACCCTCTCGCTGCCTCGCTCAATACCCCACTCCCAACACTCGACCCTATCGCCGCCTCGCTCACTACCTCACTCCCAACGCTCGACCCTCTCGCTCCCTACCCCACTCCCAACGCTCGACCCAATCGCTCTCTACCTCATTCCCAACGCTTCACGCCTCGCTCACTACCCCACTCCCAACGCTCGACCCTCTCGCTCCCTACCCCACTCCAAACGTTCGACCCTCTCGCTCCCTACCTCATTCCCAACGCTTCACACCTCGCTCACTCCCCGACTCCCAACTCTCGGCCCTCTCGCTGCCTCGCTCACTACCCTGCTTGCAACTCTCGACCCTCTCGCTGCCTCGCTCACTCCCCGACTCCCAACTCTCGACCCTCTCGCCGCCTCGCTCACTACCTCACTCCCAACTCTCGACCCTCTCGCTGCCTCGCTCACTACCCCGCTCCCAACTCTCGACCCTCTCGCCGCCTCGCTCACTAGCCCGCTCCCAACTCTCGACCCTCTCGCCGCCTCGCTCACTACCCCGCTCCCAACTCTCGACCCTCTCGCCGCCTCGCTCACTACCCCACTCCCAACTCTCGGCCCTCTCGCCGCCTCGCTCACTACCCCGCTCCCAACTCTCGGCCCTCTCGCCGCCTCGCTCACTACCCCGCTCCCAACTCTCGGCCCTCTCGCCGCCTCGCTCACTAGCCCGCTCCCAACTCTCGGCCCTCTCGCCGCCTCGCTCACTACCCCGCTCCCAACTCTCGGCCCTCTCGCTGCCTCGCTCACTACCCCACTCCCAACTCTCGACCCTCTCGCTGCCTCGCTCAATACCCCACTCCCAACACTCGACCCTTTCGCCGCCTCGCTCACTACCTCACTCCCAACGCTCGACCCTCTCGCTCCCTACCCCACTCCCAACGCTCGACCCAATCGCTCTCTACCTCATTCCCAACGCTTCACGCCTCGCTCACTACCCCACTCCCAACGCTCGACCCTCTCGCTCCCTACCCCACTCCAAACGTTCGACCCTCTCGCTCCCTACCTCATTCCCAACGCTTCACACCTCGCTCACTCCCCGACTCCCAACTCTCGACCCTCTCGCTGCCTCGCTCACTCCCCGACTCCCAACTCTCGGCCCTCTCGCTGCCTCGCTCACTACCCTGCTTGCAACTCTCGACCCTCTCGCTGCCTCGCTCACTCCCCGACTCCCAACTCTCGACCCTCTCGCCGCCTCGCTCACTACCTCACTCCCAACTCTCGACCCTCTCGCTGCCTCGCTCACTACCCCGCTCCCAACTCTCGACCCTCTCGCTGCCTCGCTCACTACCCCGCTCCCAACTCTCGGCCCTCTCGCCGCCTCGCTCACTAGCCCGCTCCCAACTCTCGGCCCTCTCGCCGCCTCGCTCACTAGCCCGCGTGGCACCGGCTATTTCCATTCACAGGGCTGCGCCGAGCCTCCAACCACAGATACCGCTCCCGGCCAACACCTTCGGAGGAGACCCACGGGAACGGCCGCAGGGACGAGGAGCCCGAGGAGCCTCAGCTCCGCGGACGGACTGGAGAAGTTGGAACTGCTGTCCTCGGGGAAGAGGAGGTCGGGAGGAGATTTGACAGAGGTGTTCAAAACCACGAGGGGCCTGGACAGGGGCGGAGAGGGAGAAACTGTCCCCACTGGGGGAAGGATCGACACCCCTCCACGCAGCGAGCGGCCAGGATCAGGAATGCGCAGCCTGGGAGCGTGGGCGGGGCGGGGCGGGGCGGGGCAGAGTCCACCGAGGTTTTCGAAAAGAGGACCGGGTCATTGTCAGAAGGAGGAGCTACCCGTAGGGCTTTTGAGAGGGGGAGCAGGGCGGGGTGGATTACCCTCACGGCGGGGCAGGATGGACACGATGGGCTGAATGGCCTCCTCCCGCGCAGTAACTATTCCCAGCATTCTGTGGGTTAGCGGCCTCACCTCCTCGGTCTGCTGCTTGTTGGCGTATTTTGCCAAGGTGGCCCACACCTGCATGAAAGCTGCCGATGCCTCGCGTAGACGCATGCAGACTCGACACATCAAAACCACCTTCTTTACCAAGCGTTGGAACGGAGGAAGCAGCTGGAAAAGGAAACCGGGCGGGGCGGGGGGGTGGGGGGTGGTGGTGGTGGTGGGGATGGGGAGAGTGGGGGGGGGGGGGTGGAACATGAAGGCAAAGAAACAGGAGCAGCCCCCGCACCCCACCCCGCACGCACGCACGCACGCACACGCACACACACACGCGCGCGCGCACGCACGCACACAACGCAGCGGCAGGGAATTCGACGTCACCCTTTCGGTTGCCGGCCGGGGAGCAGCAACCACCCGGGACCGGATTACTCTCACAGGCTGCCCGCGCGCACACGGAGCTCGCAAAGGGGTCAGAAAGAACCTGCACTTTCGTGGCGCCCCTTCGCGCGCGAACTCAGCGTCATCCCAAAGAACCTTGCAGCCAGTGAAGTAATGCCGAAGCGCACCTCTCCGCCGGAACGTAGGGGCCAGCAAGCACAGCAAGATCCCACGAGCAGCGAGGGGATAACGAGCAGATACTCTGTCTGCGTGAGGTTGGGCGAGGGACCCTTCCTGGCCTTCTTCCCAAGAGGGGTGCCCGCTCGCCTGAGAGGGAAGTCGGGGCCTCGTTTTAATGTCTCGTTGGAAGACGGCACCTCCGACAGTGCAGCACCGGGAATTTCAGCCTGGATTAGGGGCTCATGGCCCTGGGAGCGGGACTTGAAGCCACAGCCTCCTGACTCAGAGCAGGCGGCGCTACCGCTCGAGAGACAGGAAGTGGGATTTGCTTTGACTGCTGCCCTGTACATTCACCTGTAAAACACATCAATATTTACCTCTCTCACCTCACTCGTATTTCACAGCCCACCTAATGGAAGGATAGAGCTGTGAGTGTGAGACCACGTGCAAAAGACAGGGTGCACAGCTCTCATCATATGGCTTGACCCTTGGGTTATGCTATAATGGGATATTGGCTAGCTTGGACCCACCTCTCAACTTAAGATATTAGGGACCACTTATGCGAGGGACTGACACTGCTGTGGTTGAGGCAGTATCTACAGCAGACCTGGATCTAATAAAGCTGTTAATCCTTTTCAGTGCCTTGCTCAGCAGGTGAGCTCTGGGGCTCATAGGACGACCAGAACTGTGAAGGAGGCTTCACCAGAACTCCCACCATTCAGACCTTGACAAGCCAATCACCATCCTGATATGGAACCGTGTTGCCGTCCCTTCACTGTCACTGGGTCAAAACCCTGGAACTCCCTCCCTAACAGCACAGTGGGTGTACCTACACCACATGGGCTGCAGCGGTTCAAGAAGGCGGCTCACCCACCACCTTCTCAAGGGGCAGTTAGGGACGGGGGGAGTGAGGCAACAAATACTGGCCTTGCCAATGACGTTCAATTCCGTGAAAGAATTTTTAAAAATTTGCGTTTTGAATTTTTCAATTTACACAGTCTGATTTCACCTCGCAACGCTCTCCACCCCATCCCCCCCCCAGAATCATGGGGTGCAAAACTGAGGGCCCGGGGCCTACATGGGCCTGACCAGTGATGCAAGCCCTGGCTAAATTGATGATCGAAACATGCAAAATCACTGACTTCACCCTTCACCTCTGCAGCATCGATGACGGAATCCTGTGGGAGACAAAGCAAGTAAAAGATCATCAAAGGCCTCTCCAAACCTGAACAGTGACTTTATTGCATTCCTTTCAATGTAGCACATTATACTCGCTCCCCACAATGCGGTCTCCTCTACATGGGGGAGACTGCATACATGTGCTTTGAGAAACACCCACCCCACCACCCCCCGGCCCGGTCAGTCAGCAAGCAATCCCTGTCGATTGTCATTTTGATTCCCCACTCTGCCCCCACTCTGACCTTTCTGCCCTTGGCCTGCTCTACTGTTCCAATGAAGCTCGGCGCAAGCTAGAGGAATGGCACCTCATCTTTCAACTCGGCTTACTACAGCCTTCCCAACTCAACGCCGCGTTCAACAATTTTGGATCACAACCTCCGCTTCCATCTTGTTTCATGTGTGTTTTTTTTTCGCTGTGCAGTTTTTTTTTTTGTTTCTTTCTTTACTCCCTCATTTTGCATTCGGGTGGCTGCTATCCAGTGATTCACGCCCCATCTGGACCCATCTTTGATTTCTTTACTTTCTCCATTAATCTCTCCTGCCCTCCACCCTATCAGGCAGCTTCCCTTTTATTTTTCTTTCCATGAGCATGTCTTTTAATTGTATTGATTAAGATTAAGTACTTGGGATGGATGGCATTGATTGGATGGTTACTTGAGCACATATAAAGAGATACTTCCCCTTTCAGGGATTGTTAAATTGTTTATCAGTTAATTTGGTAATTAGTTTATTTTTATCAGTCTACTCAAATGAGTATAAGAAATATTTATTGCTTTAAGGGGTGTTTCTTTAGTTAATTAGCTTACTTCTTTGATTTTACTGAAAAGAGCATAACAGACACATACGGACAAGGACATTGAATGGATTCAGGAGATATATGCCTGTAATGTTTCACTCTGTGAATAAATCTATTCCAATTAAAAGACTGACTCTGGTTTCTTCCTTTACCAACTGGCTATCAGGTGTTTAACACCCCTTCCCCCCCTCCCCCCTACTTTAATAATTATAATAGGAGCAGAAAATGTTGGAAAAACTCAGAACGTCTGGCGGCATCTGGGGAGACAGAAAAGCAGAGTTAACGTTTTGAGTCAGTATGACCTCTTCAGAGCTAAAGAGAAGCAGAAATGTGATGGATTTTTACTGTTTAAGAGGGGGAGCAGGTGGAGCAAGCTGGAAGGTCAGGAATAGGTGGAACCTAAAGAGATTGGCAAAGATGTCATGGACACAAGACAAAGGGAGTGTTAATGGTTGTGTTAAAGACTAAAGAAGGTGCCGACAGTGGCATAAAGGTAAGATAGCAGAATGTGTTAATAGCAGAACGAGGGTCAGTTCTCTGTAAAAGCACAACATAGGAACAAGTGACAGATGGCTCTGTGCGGGGGGAGGGGCGGGGAGTGGAGGGGTTGAGAAAAAGGATTTTAAAAATGAACAAATAAATATAATAAATAATAAAAATTAAATAATTACAAATAAAAATTAAAGTTAAAATTAAAAATTATTTCTTTTAAAATTGGATTTAAAAAGGGGTGAAGCTAGAGGAGAGAGTTCATGATCTAAAATTGTTGAACTCAATATTCAGTCTGGAAGGCTGTAAAGTGCGTAGTCGGAAGATGAGGTGCTGTTCCTCCAGTTTGCATTGAGCTTCACTGGAACATTGCAGCAGGCCAAGGACAGACATGTGGGCATGAGAGTAGGGCGGAGTGTTGAAATGGCAAGCGACAGGGAGGTCTGGGTCATGCTTGTGGACAGACCAAAGGTGTTCTGCAAAGTGGTCACCCAGTCCAATGTAGAGGAGACCGCATTGGGAGCAACGAATGCAGTAGACTAAGTTGAGGGAAGTGCAAGTGAAATGCTGCTTCACATGAAAGGAGTGTTTGGGCCCTTGGACAATGAGGACGGGGGAAGTGAAGGGGCAGGTGTTGCACCTTCTGCGGTTGCATGGGAAGGTGCCGTGGGAGGGGGTTGAGGTGTAGGGGGTGATGGAGGAGTGAAGTTGAAAGATGAGGTGCCTTTCCTGTAGCTTGCGTCGAGCTTCACTGGTGAAGGGAAGATGTGTTTGGTGGTGGCATCATGCTGGAGTTGGCGGAAATGGCGGAAGATAATCCTTTGAATGCAGAGGCTGGTGGGGTGAAAAGTAAGGACAAGGGGGACCCTATCATGGTTCTAGGAGGGAGAGGAAGGTGCGAGGGCAGAGGCGCGGGAAATGAGTCTGACACCCTTTCGTGCTCTCATTACTTTCATTACAATTCTAACTTTCTTCAGTTCTGATGAGAGATCCCAGACCTGAAAGGTTGGGTGGAATTTTACAGCCTCTTTGTAAAATGCAGCAAGCCATTCAAAAATCCAATCACTTCGGCGGGATCATACAATCCCGCCAGCATAAAATTCCGCCAGTTGACTCTGTTTCTCTCTCCACAGATGCTGCCAGACCCTCTGAGTATTTGCAACTGGAGCGTATTGAAAATGGCATGGTTCATGGGGCTGTCACATACGCCTGTACCAGCAGAGGGAGTCTGCTAGGATCCATGGTTAACAGCTCATGCAGTTCTAATTCTAAATGTCTCTGGCTGAATATATAACTGTTTCTGTCCTTATCAGCAACAGTTTCATTTTTTATTTTATAGTCTAAAGGAGAGGTGTGGCGCAGCGGTATCATCACTGGATTACTCATCTAGACGCCCAGGCCAATGATCTGGGTGACAAGGGTTCAGATCTCACCAAGGCAGCAATTAATAAAATCTGGAATTGAAAGCTAGTAATGGTCACCATGAAACTATCATCGATGGTTGTAAAAACCCATCTAGTTCACTAATGCCCTGTAGGGAAGGAAATCTGCTGTCCTTACCTGATCTGGCCTACGTGTGACCCCAGCAATGTGTGTGACTCTTAACTGCCCTCTGAAATGGCTGAGCAAGCTGCTCAGGTCAAGGGCACTGTCATCCCCAAATATGTGATTTTGGCCAATTAGCTTCCAATTGTCAGTTTGGTAGGCCAACTGCCCCCCTACTGCCTGTTAAATGTTCTGTGATGCAACATTTCTGTAATCACCATGCCCCCATTCCCGTAAAGCCCCCTGATGTGAACAGGTTTGCTCGATATGGGACTACAGTGCCAGCCCACGCAGCTCCAGCCACTCTGACAGGGTGTCCGGAACCTGCTGCTGTTGACCCGACCTCATACCGAGTGTGTACCCTGCCCGCAGGTCCAAACAGATTGAAAGGGACGATCAAAAAATTACTTACTGTGGCCTTTTTCTCTGCCGGCTCTTGAGTTACCTGCGCCGTGGGTGGGGGAGGGAGAAGGAGGAAGGGAAGGGGGAATGAGGAGGGAAACAACAGCTTTGAATAATCAATGCTCAAAAATATTGAGAGTGCAACAATCTTGCATCACTTTAAGTCCAAAAAGCACCCCCTCCACATCTCCCCCGCTCACCCCCGTGCCCCTGAGTTCCCTATCTCCATTCAATGAACCCTGGTGGACAGTGTCAGTGGCCAATGACTAAGGGGGGAGGGGGAGTGGGAGTGGGGAGAATGAGCCATCTTGATTCCGATGCCTCACACAGTCCAAAAGCACCCCCCTCCCCGCCCCACAACTCGGGCTGGGAGGTCAGGAAGTCTGAATACATAAGGCTCCGGTCAACACGATTGGCACGACCTCCACATTACCGACCTGACTGGGATTGTCACTCACTCGCAGGCTCCACCCTCCCCAGCACCATAAAAGTCAAGGCCCCTGTCTACAGCACTGGCCTAACCTTCAAAGCAGCACCATCACGCCACCTCCATTACACACTCTGGGCAACAGTCAGACTACCACTCATCTCAGAGCTAATATTACTGCCATGAGCACAATATTATTTACTGTTAGCAGGTAGCAGGATCTAAATGGGTGGAAACACTGCCAATGGTGGTGGCTGACGGGGGTGGGGGTGGGTGTGGGGGGGCATTGGGGGTGAGGGGGTTGGGTGGGGGGGGTAAGATTAATGCAATAATCAGAGTTTGAAGTGTGTACTATGTGCTCTAACTCTTAGGGCTGGAAGTGGTTGCAGATGCAGTGATTGGGACAAGGCCATGGTGGACCTTGTAAATGGGGACGAGGATTTTGAACTCAGTTCACTGGGTTCCATCAGCTACTGGAAGATGGCGATGACAACACAGAGGGATTGGGTGTAACAGAGAAATGGCAGGTGTGATAGGGATATAGGGATCGGGGGGCATGATACAGAAGGGATGGGCATAATAGGGAGCGTGACAGGGTTCAGGGTGGGGAAAAGGCGTGTCAGGGAGTGTGACTGGGATTGTGACTGAGACTGTGTGAGGGAGTGTGACAGAGAGTGTGACAGGGAGTGTGACAAGGAGTGCGACAGAAAGACAGATTGTGTGAGAGAGAGTGTGAGATGGAGTGAGAGGGAGTGTGAGATGGAGTGAGAGGGAATGTGAGAGGGAGTGTGAGAGGGAGTGTGAGAGAGTGTGAGATGGAGTGAGAGGGAGTGTGAGAGGGAGTGTGAGAGAGTGTGAGAGGGAGTGTGAGAGGGAATGTGAAAGGGAGTGTGAGAGGGAGTGTGAGATGGAGTGAGGGGGAGTGTGAGATGGAGTGAGAGGGAATGTGAGAGGGAGTGTGAGAGGGAGTGTGAGAGTGTGAGAGGGAATGTGAGAGGGAGTGTAAGAGAGAGTGTGAGAGAGAATGTGAGAGAGAGTGTGAGAGGGAGTGAGAGAGAGTGTGATAGTGAGTGATAGTGAGTGTGAGAGGGAATGTGAGAGAGAGTGTGAGAGGGAATGTGAGAGTGTGAGAGGGAGTGTGAAAGGGATTGTGATAGTGATTGTGATAGTGAGTGTGACAGGGAGTGTGAGAGGGATTGGGAGAGTGTATGAGAGGAATGTGACATGGAGTGTGACAGGGAGTGTGACAGGGAGTGTGACAGAATGCGAGAGGGATTGAGAGAGGGAGTGTGATGGAGAGTGTGAGAGGAATCGGGAGAATGTGTGAGAGGGAATGTGAGAGAGAGTGTGAGAGTGAGTGTGAAAGGGAGTGTGACAGAGATTGTGAGAAAGAGTTTGAGTGGGAGTGTGAGAGAGAGTGTGAGAGTTAATGTGAGAGGGTGTGTGAGAGGGAGTGTGAAACCAAGCATGAGTGGGAGTGTGAGAGAAAGTGAGGGGGAGTGTGAATGTGAGTGAATGTGATTATGAGAGTGAGTGTGAGAGGGAGCGTGAGAGTGAGTGTGAGAGGGAGTGTGAGAGGGAGTGTGAAAGGGAGTGTGGCAGGGAGTATGACAGGGAGTGTGAGAGGGATTGTGAGAGTGAATGTGACAGGGAGTGTGACAGAGTGCAAGAGGGATTGCGAGAGGGAGTGTGAAAGGGAATGTGACAGAGTTTAAGAGAAAGAGTGTGAGAGGGATTGTGAAACCGAGTATGAGTGGGAGTGTGAGAGGGAGTGTGACAGAGTGTGAGGGATTGAGAGAGGGAGTGCGACAGGGAGTTTCAGAGAGAGTGTAAGAGGGAGTGTGAGAGAGAGTGTGAGAGAGAGTGTGATAGTGAGTGTGATAGGAAGTGTGACAGGGAGTGTGACGGGGACTGTGAGAGGGGGTGAGACGGAGTGTGAGGGGAGTGAGGAGTATGGGAGATTGAGAGAGGGAGTGTGAGAGGGAGTGTGACAGGTAGTGTGACTAGGAAGTGTGAGGGAGTGAGAGCAACAATGTGACAGGGAGTGTGAGAGGGAGTGTGATAGGGAATGTGACAGGATGTAAGCGGGAGTGTGACAGAGAGTGTGACAGGGAATGTGACAGGCGGTGTGAGAGGGAGTGTAAGAGGTAGTGTGAGAGGAAGTGAGTGAGGGAGTGTGAGAGGGAGTATGACAGGGAGCGTGAGAAAGTTTGAGAGGGGGTAAGTGAGGGAGTGTGACTGGGAGATTGATATAGAGTGTGAGGGGGAGTGCAAGAGGGAGTGTGACAGGGAGTATGTCTTGGACCGTAACAGGGCAAGTGACAGGGAATGTGAGGGAGTGAGAAAGGGGGTGTGAGAGGGATCGAGAGAAGGGGTGTGAGAGGGATTGAGAGAGGGGGTGAGCTGGATGTGACTGGAAGTGGGACAAGCAAAGGCTGTGATTAGCTGCCCTGTCCCTGTATAAAACATGGGGAATTATTACTCACTGTGTGGGATTGTTACTAACTCACAGTCCTGTCCTCTTACTCATTGAGGAACTGTTGCTCTGAACCAATAGCTATTTCATTCTAAAACCTATCACCAACAGAAATATGGACATGGTGAGTGCCCTTCTCACGCTGATGGTAGGAGGGCTGCGGTGAGAGCAATTAAACCAATAAGGATTTGAACAAAGCGGCTGGAAGAGATGAACTGGGTTGATTTTTCAGAGATGTCCCATTGCTGGGTTTGATCGAGACGCAGCAGCTACAACTGTTGCTGCACGACCACTGTGCATTTTTAACCAGCCCAATTCCTGGTTTATTGTCCGCTCCCCATCCCAGACTCCACAAGAGGGTGGAGTGCTTCGGGCTCAAAGGAGCAAGACCTACACACATTCAGGGAGCTGCGGAGGTTTGGCTGGGTGGCCATGAATGGACTTGTGTATTTTGGGTGAATGAGCGCAATAATGCGCTCAGGAGCTTGCAGTTAAACAACCTCATTTAAGCTTCTTAGTTCAGTTGATGGCTCTGACCTCAAGACTTTTCAGAATGGAGCAAGACTCCTGTTAGACACATTTCAAAGGCCGCTAACTGTAACCATTCTTATGGGTCTATTACAATCCTTAATTCCAGCACAAATCCCTCCGTTGATGCTCGTGGCCACTGCCCGAGAGTACTGGGGACCAATTTCATCAGTTCACCAGCTGGACATGCCCGAGAGACACAAGAGCGGGTCCAGGGGCTGGCAATCCTGCGGTGAGTAACCCACCTCCTGACTCCCCCAGAGCCTGTCCACCATCTCTACAGGGGCACAAGCCAGGGGCTGGTGGGGGTGGGGGTGGGGGGGGCGGAGAGAGATAGAAAGGCTCTGGCATTTCCCTTGAAGACGTTCACATCCTCGTGTGGGGTTCCTCTCCCCCCTCTCCATCCCCAGTGAAGAAAGGTGGTGGGGGTGGGTCCACCCAAGGGCTCTGGGCTGCTCATCCAACCAGCGGGTCACTGAAAAAGGGGGGAGGAAGTCAGATCGACAGGTAACTCTCCAAAGGGGAATTGGAAACATTAGCGAGCCTATGGGGGAAGAGTGGGGAGGGGGGGAGGAGGTGGGGGAGGTAGGTCTTGGATGAATTGGGCTACTTCCAAGAGCCAGCACAGGCAGTTTGGACCGAATGGCCTCCCTCAGTGCTGTAAGGTTGTCTTTTGAAGACTTTTTGACAGCCTGGGGAGCTTTCCTGAAAGTGGGCGAGCGGAATGAATCAGAATTTGGGGGTGGGTGAGGAATTGAGAGCTAACCACCGAGTCAGAAAGTGAACGGGTCTCCTGGAGGCCGAGGTGAATGCGCTGTCTCCCTCCCTCCCTCCCTCTCTCTCTCTCTCTGATGTGAGAGTTGTGTTTTACTCGGATGTGCGGCTCGGCCCGATGGTGGGAGCTGGTGTCCCTGCTGTTTCTCCTGGAGGTCTCTGCGCTCTCGTCTGACGAACTCATTGCCCCCCTCTCTCTCTCTCCTGCAGCTGAAGCTTCTGCAATGTGCCCCCCTCCCTCCCTCCTCTCTCTGTCTCCCCCTCTCCCTCTGTCAGCGGCGACTTTCGAAATGCATTCTGCCGTTCGGATTCGGAACAGACACTGGACTCTTTCCACCTCCCCCCGCCCCACCACCACCAGCGAGCCCTGGCTGGGAGAACCACCACCCCCCGCCCCGGATGGTGCTCTGACCCTGGGGAACATCCACTCCACATCCCAGCCCTGGGCAGACAAGAGCTGAGAGCTGCCCCCCACCCCCCCCCCCCTCCTTATTTCAAGCCGGTCAACTCATCCAACTCGTCCTTAACGCCCGTCCTTTGATCGGTCGATTTGAACTAAGTTGCCTCAATCATACTGACAAAGGATTAAGACTTGCTCCAGTGAACAGACTGAACAAACCTTTTTTTTCCACTCATTCACGGGATGTGGGTGTCGCTGGCTAGGCCAGCATTTATTGCCCATCCCTAATTGCCCCCTTGCTAAGGTGGTGGTGCGCTGCCCTCTTGAGCCGCTGCAGTCCCATGTCGTGTAGGTACACCCACCCTGCTGTCAGGGAGGGAGTTCCAGGATTTTGACCCAGCCACAGTGAAGGAACAGCCGATATATTTCCAAGTCAGGATGGTGAGTGGCTTGGAGGGGAACTTCCAGGTGATTTCCCATGTGTCTGCTGCCCTTGTCTGTCTAGGTGGTAGCGGTTGTGGGTTTGGAAGGTGCTTTCTAAGGAGCCTTGGTGAATTCCTGCAGTGCATCTTGTAGATGGTACACACACTGCTACTACTGTGTGTCGGTGGTGGAGGGAGTGAATGTTTGTGGATGTGGTGCCAATCAAGTGGGGCTGCTTTGCCCTGGATGGTGTCCAATGTTTTGAGTGTTGTTGGAGCTGCACTCATCTAGGCAAGTGGGGAGTATTCCATCACACTCCTGACTTGTGCCTTGTAGATGGTGGACAGGCTTTTGGGAGTCAGGAGGTGAGTTACCCGTCACACTATTCCTAGCCTCTGCCCTGCTCTTGTAGCCACAGTATTTATATGACTAGTCCAGTTCAGTTTCTGCTCAATGGTAACCCCCAGGATCTTGATAACTAAACTGGCATCAGTAATATCCACATCATTGCAAAAAATCTCACAGTGCCAAATCAGATCTGTACCAACACCAGCTGTACTTATAACATCACACTGATAAACAGGGATAGCAATGATCCAGACTGGGTTCTTTTTAAAAAAAATCATTCACAGGATGTGGGCATCATTGGCAAGGTTGGTATTGATTGCCCTAGAGAAGATGGTGGTGAGCTGTCATGTTGAGCTGTTGCAGTCAGTCCACTGGTGTAGGGAGGGAGTTTCAAGATTTTGATCCAGCAACCATGAAGGGACAGGAATATGTTGGAAACATAGACAACAGGAGCAGGTGTAGGTCATTCAGCCCTTCGAGCCCGCTGTGCCATTCAATATGATCATGGCTGATCCTCTTTCTCAGCACCATACTTCCACTCTCTCTCCATACCCATTGATGCCTTTGGAGTCTAGAAATCTATTTATTTCCTCCTTAAATATATTTAGTAACTTGGCCTCCCCAGCCTCCTGTGGTAGAGAATTCCACAGGTTCGTCACCCTCTGAGTGAAGAAGTTTCTCCTCATCTCAGTCCTAAATGGCCTACCCCATATCCTCAGGAATGTAAGGCGGGGGCAGGGGCAGGTCGTGAGGGGCTGGCACCGGTTCCAGGGAACTAATGAGGTCAGGTTAGTGGGGACGGGAGGGGGCGTGGAGTGGCAGTAATTCCAGGGATGCAAGGGGTGAGGGGGCAGTGTGCAGGTAGCAGTTCCAGGCATCCAACATTACACATGAAGCCGGACTGACGCTGCTGCTTTACAGGGAATGGACGTCTGTCCAGGTGCCATTTGTAAAGGGCGCCCGGATCTTCAAGCCAATCGACTGATGGCAGCTTCGTTGACTTCCTGCTTCTGCATATTGTGGCCAGCCTTTCCAGGCACAGGCCAAAATCCCACCCACTTCCGGATCGGTCTGGACCAGCGCAGCTGGAACAGAATTCCACCTACTGCCTGCTTTAAGTTCTCTCTTCATCGCAACCTCTTCATTCTGGCTAAAATAGCTTTGGGTTCACAGACTGAATGCTGCCACATCCACTGATGTTGGTATCTTTCCATCAGTGAGAAATGATGGACACATAGTGAGCAATCCATGACGTGTCCTCGTTTGGTGCCGTTTCACTGGTGGTTGTAATCACCAATTCCAGAAGCAGACTGGGCCACAAGTGCCCCACCTGAAGCTACCAAACTGACATTGTTGGTTTTGTTTTTGGTACTGGTGTCCGTCGCCAAGCTGCTGTAGCCACTGGGCATTGTGGCGGCGCACATCAGCCCGCAGGTGTCGCCGTTTCCCTCTTTCGCCAGCTGGTTGAGGTAGCTGATGTTTAGGGACTTTGTGCCATCCTCAAAGGGGAGCCTAGGGAGCCCCATTGGTCATCTGGCTCCAGCTGCCTCACTATACATTAGGTCAAACATAAGAAATAGGAGCAGGAGTAGGCCATTCGGCCCTTCAAGCCTGCCCCGCTATTCAATAAGATCACGGCTGATCAGCCCCAGGCCTCAGCTCTTATTGCGAGCTCCTTATAGCCCTCAACTCCCTGATATTTCAAAAATCTATCTACCTCCTCTTTAAATACTTTCAGTGATCTAGCCTCCACAACTCAGTAGGGTAGAGAATTCCAGACATTCACTACCCTCAGAAGAAATTCCTTCACATCTCAGCTCCAAATGTATCCCTTTATTCTGTAACTATGTCCCCTAGTTCGAGGTTCCCCCACTAGTGGAAACATCTTCTCAACATCCACCCTGTCAAGCCCCCTCAGAATCTTGTATGTTTCAATAAGATCACCCCTCATTCTTCTAAACTCTAACGAATAAAGTCCTAACCTATTTAGCCGTTCTTGATAAGTCAACCCCTTCATCCCAGGAATCAGCCTAGTGAATCTCTATTGAACCACATCCAGTGCCAGTATATCCTTTCTTAAATATGGGGACCAAAACTGTACACAGTACTCCAGGTGCTGCCTCATGAACTCCCTGCACAGGTGCAATAAGACTTCCCTATTTTTAAACTCCAGTCCCCTAGCAATACAGGCCGAAATTCCATGTGCCTTAATTACTTGCTGCACCTGCATTCCTTGGTGCTGCACTTTTTTGGAGCCTCTCCCCAATTAGATAATAGTCTGCCTTTTGATTCTTCCTACCAAAGTGCATGACCTCGCACTTTCCTACATTAAACTCCATCTGACAAGTTTTTGCCCACTCACTCAACCTATATTCCCTTACAGATTCATTTCCTCATCGCATGTCCTCCCACCTATTTTTATATCATCAGCAAATTTGGATAATTACATTCTGCCCCCTCCTCCAAGTCACTAACATAGATGGTAAATAATTGATGCCCTAGGACTGATCCTTGTGGCCCTCCACTAGTTACCCCTTTCAAACCTGAAAAACTCCCATTAATCCCGACTCTCTGTGTATTAACCAATCCTCAATCCATTACCCCCAATACCATGAGCTCCTTGGCTTAGTGAACAAGTTCCAGCCTGCGGACCTGCCAGCGCCAACAACGCTGTTCTGTATAACTCGTTTTGGCAGGAAAGATATGGTGAGACAATATAAAATAAAGGGAGAGCCTCTGAAGGAGGTGCAGGAATAGTGGGACCTCAGTGTAAATGTATGTAGGTCATTGAAGATGGCAAGGCGTGTTGAGAGAGCAGTTAATAAACCATTTGGTATCTGAGGCTTTATTAATAGGGGCATTGAGTACAAGAGTAAGGAGATCATGTTGAATTTGTATAAGATAGTGAGGCCTCATCTGGAGTACTGCATCTAGATCTGGGCACCACACTTGAGAAAGGATGTGAAGGCTTTGGAGAGAGTACAGAGGAGATTCACAAGAATGATTCCTGGGATGAAGAACTGTACCTATGGATAGATTGGAGAGGTTGGGACTGTTTTCCTTGGAGAAAAGGCTGAGAGTAGACCTGACCGAGGTATTCAAGGTCCTGAGGGGTATAGAGAGGGTAAATAGTGAGAAACTGTTCCCACTCAAGAGAACATCAAGAACTAGAGGGCACAGATTCAAAATAATTGGCAAAAGGAGTAAATGTGATGTGAGGAAAAATTTTTTCACCAAGAGGGTGGTTGGAGTCTGGAACAAACTTCCTGAAAGGGCGGTAGAGGCAGGTTTGACTGAAGTACTCAAAAGGGAATTGGATTGCTATCTGAAATGAGAGGATGTGCAAGGTTACAGAGATAAGGCAAGGGAGTGGGATAAGGTGCAATGCTCTTTCAGAGAGCCAGTGCAGGCTAGATGGGACGAATGGCCTCCTTCTGCACTGTAGATACTGTGACTGTGATACTGATTAGTGCCAACACACTTGGGAGCTCTGCCCTTGAGGACTGCTGCATTTGTGATTCTGACCTGCCAGGATGTGCCCACTCAATGCAATAATTATACCAACAACAAAAAAAGATGGCCAGGAAAAGATGAGCAGGTATGTCCAGTGGGTGCCCCATGTTCGATAGCTGCAACATCATGACTAAACCTCTGTTCCCACCTCCCAGACATATTTCCTGGGAGAGGCCAAAAAAACAAGCTGGAAAAAAATAAACCAGGAGCAATGAGGGGGAAAAAACTCAAAATATTTCTCTCAGGGGCCCCTCAAGATTTCAGATCAGATGTACCAAACATTAATCTGCGAGGACACTTGCTTCAGTATAGTTTACATAAAATTTATGTTCCTAGACTAATGACCACCAAAAATCTCATCCTAAACCTTCACTTACTGTCGCTTTGCATTTTCCATTTGTCTGTCTTCACTCCCACTTGTAACCCGTCACTGTACCATTCTAATATACAAGGTAAGGGTTTATTACTCTCACCGCCATGTGATTTTTGGTATAAAGGTTTTTTATTGCACCCACAGCCACAAACTGGACAATGTAGAGATTTGAAAAAAGACAACAGCTTACTGCAAAGAGACTTGAAACACCATCTTATCTGGACTGCACTACATCACAGTCCAGTTAAAGAGATGGTCCATCATCTTCTCACTCAATGAGACTGTGGCAGAACACGGTTTTTTTCACCCAGGTTCAGATATTCCCCACAGAGGCAGAATCAACAAAAGCATCATTTATTTTTCTTCAGGCACCTCTATGTAAGAGCCACTTCAGCAGGGCTCTATGGAAACCCCAATGTCCTCACTGAACTGCCTAATAATATAGCAGCATCGGCGGAGAAGAAAAGAGTTGACGTTTCGAGTCCTCATGACCCTTCGACAGAAGGGTCTGTCGAAGGGTCATGAGGACTCGAAACGTCAACTCTTTTCTTCTCCGCCGATGCTGCCAGACCTGCTGAGTTTTTCCAGGTAATTCTGTTTTTGTTTTGGATTTCCAGCATCCGCAGTTTTTTTGTTTTTATGCCTAATAATATAGCTGCGGGACACCTCTCAGCTATTCCTAACTACAGCGATGCATACTGAAACTCCCAGTTTTGTGGTAGGCTGTTTTGTGCGGGAGAATTTCTTGCGGCACAACGGTGTCCCCCTGCAGTGACATCAAGAACCGGGAGCAGGTGGGTCAAGGCCGACCCACAACACCCCCACTGATTTCTGTCACACAAGCGGAAATAATATTCACTTTGTTGCCTGTGAATGGTGCTTTCGTTAACCATGATTTCAGCTTGGCTAAATGTTGGTGCACGACCTCCCCTCAGGCCACACAGTTATCTCCTCTCATCATGCCAGGACACGCAGGGTTTAATTCGATTTGAAATCCAGTTCCCATTTTGTGTTTTTTTTTTATTTTTAATACAGTTCCAGCAGTTAAAAAAAATTATCGTTGCAGCTTTCCCACACACAATAAAGCAATGTGACACTAATAATATATGTTGGTCGTCTTACAGAGTGCAATATGAGATAGAAAACATTATAAACATGGCCTCTTCAAAAGTAAATACACAATTCTATTAAAAATAAAGGCACTGGGGTTTGGTTCATAATTCACGCCCCCTTTTTCCTCTCACTCATACTGCCAATAGAAAATTACAGCACTTTCCATTTTTTGCACTCTTTGGTTTATAAGTGGCTGCATAAAGGGGCTTCTCTCAAACCTGCGATCATCACCGGTCTGCAGAAGCTGCTCAGTAATCCACGTGCAGTGTGAGACGGAATAAAGGAGCAAGACACTGGATGGCACAGGCTTGGCTCTGGGATTGGACATGTATCCAGCTGGAAACATCCAAATAAAATTATTTGAATGAGTTTTTTTTTAAATACTTTGAATTCATTCTGGTTAAGGAAAATCAGATGAAGGAATCTAGAAACCCAGTGGCCAGTCATTTGGTCCATCTTCAACGCTTGCTTCAACTGCTGGTACCAGTCTTCCCAGTGTAAATACTAGTAACTATGAGATACAGGATTAGAAGTTATTCTGCAGACAGGGTTAAACAGTAACTGGTCCACAGTTTGACAAGATTTTTTAAAAAAAAACGTTCCCCTTCCCCAGAGAATTAGAAGCAAACCAGAGGCTTAGATTATTTGATTTCACTGCCTCTGGGGTTTTGGAGGGAGAAGGTTAGTAAGTACGATATATATAATTAAAGACTGAGCTATTGGAATACGATTCATTTGGACTGGAGCTGAGTTGTGTGCATTAGTTGTTTTCAAATTTGGAGTAAGAATTTGGCTCCTTGAATAGGCCTGAAACAAAAGCAAAAATCAAAGTTAGGATTCATGATTCTTACTTTCACCTTCCATAAGTCAACCAAAACCTGATTTAACTTGTGAACGGGCTCCCTGAACAGGTGCTCACAGTAGGTCAGGGCACTCATTGGGAGTGCTTACAGATGGGATGTTGTGCCCATTAATTAAAACAGACGCTAAATCAGAAGCCCATGAGTTTCTGAGCAGGGCTGCCATTCACAAATGGCCAATTGGAGAATGAACCCTACAAAGACAGACATTGTTCTATTTCATGTTTACCAATTTAGCAAGTCTCTCTGTTGGCTGGATTGCATGGCATGGAGACTTGATTCTCTCTCCAGCAGGCCTATGGGGCTCCCAACTACATCCCTTCCTCCTCCCTCAGCCACTTGAACCCACCTTTACATCCTTCCCTGGGCATCTAGACTCCTGTGTACGTTTCTCCAGCCTTTGAATTCCAATCGCTACATGTGCAAGATATTCAAGTTAACCTCCCCTTCACCCCATCTTGTAGGGTAATTATAGAGAGTGGCATCACAAATGCACTGTGGTTTTATTCAACCCAAACTGAATTTTCAAAGCTTTGGAAGTTAGCAGTAGGATGGAATTAACTCTACTTCTAAAGTATAGACTAATGGACTGGATTGGAGCCCATTATGCCATTAGAACTGAAGAGGAAGAAATTGGATAAGTATGTGAGGGAGAATGGGACAGAATGGAAGGATATGTTGATAGGGTTCGATGAGGTAGGATGGGAGAAGGCCGGTGTGGAGCATTAACAATGCCAGAGACCAGCAGGGTTTCTGTACAGTAAAGTGCTTTGTCATTTTATTCATCTGCCTCCCCCAATGAATCCAATGACTGCAGCAAACCAAGAACAGGGGGAGCCTGGTTTCATATTTTGTGATGAAAACAATGAAAAGCAATTTCAAAATCTGTCTCCTCACCATATTTCTTCCTGATTTCATCATGCCTGACTTTCATTTCACTTTTCCTGAAAGATAACAGAAAGAAGCTTGAGACAATGCCAAGTGATTAGGTCGAAAGCTCAGAACAGTGCAGTACAGCAATAGCATGAGGTTCCACAGCAACGCAAGGGGTAGGTTCGGCTTTATTATCTCTTGATAACATTGCCAATCCTCTGCAGTCTATGTCGAAGACTGGGTTCGTCCACTAGCATTCCTGAGTAACAGAACAGATTCACCAAGAGGCTTAGGAAGCCATTAGATTTTGCAGTGGACAAGCACTGGGCAATGCATCATGGACAAAGTAGCAGCTAATCTCTCTCAAAGACCATAACTGGCGAGGGGAATCTGCAGTGCAGGCAGTGAAGCCCAACTTGAAATTATTTAGCTGCCCTTTTGGACAAGCGGCTCAGAAGGTGAACCACACCCCAGGGCCATGGAGCTGTCTCCTCAAAATCGCTGAGGATGAGTGGCTGGAACGGGAGTGACACAGGGAATGAAGTCCATGGGATCATCTGGATCATAGGGACAGATTTACAAGGCTGCAAGAACTGTGGCAATGCAATTCAATTAATTACAACAAAAAAAAAAGAGAAAATGCTGGAAAAACTCAGCAGGTCTCACAGAGTTAACGTTTCGAGTCCGTGCGACCCTTCTACAGAGCTGAAGAGAAGTGGAAACGTGACGCAATTTATACTGTTTTTGGGGGGGGTGGGGTGTGGAGCAGGATAGAAAGCCAGTGATAGGTGGGGACAAAGGAGAGATTGACAAAGATGTCATGGACAAAAGGATTGTTAATGGTAGTGGTTAGTGGTTAGTGCTTAAAAAAAAAGGCGGTTGATAGTGGCCAAGGTTAGAAAGCAGAATGTGAAAGTAGCAGGACAAGGGCCAGCATTCTGAAAAAAAACATGAACAAGTAACGGATGGCCCTTTTGGGGATGGGGTGAGGGGAGGGGGCGGTGGTAGGAAAAAAAAGGATAGAAAATGGGATAGAAGGGGGATAAAACCATGGACAAATGAATAAAAATATGTGGATAAAAAATAAAAATAAATGTAGAAAAAAGGGGTTTAAAAAAAGGGGTGAGCATAGAGGAAAGAGTTCATGATCTGAAGTTGTTGAACTTAATATTAAGTCCGGAAGGCTGTAAAGTGCCTAATCAGAAGATGAGGTGCTGTTCCTCCAGTTTGCATTGAGCTTCACTGGAACAATGCAGCAGGCCAAGGACGGACATGTGGGCATGAGAGCAGGGTGGAGTGTTGAAATGGCAAGCGACAGGGAGGTCTGAGTCATGTTTGCAGACAGACCGAAGGTGTTCTGCAAAGCGGTCACCCAGTCTGCGTTTAGTCTCCCCAGTGTGGAGCAGACCACATTGGGAGCAGCGAATGCAGTAGATCAATTTGAAGGAGGTGCAAGTGAAATGCTGCTTCACCTGAAAGGAGTGTTTGGGGCCTTAGACGGTGAGGGAGAAGGTAAAGGGGCAGGTGTTGCACCTTCTGCAACTGCATGGGAAGGTGCCGTGGGAAGGGGATGAAGTGTAGGGGCCTGATGGAGGAGTGGACCAGGGTGTCCTGGAGGGAACGATCCCTGCGGAATGCCACCAGGGGGGTGAAGGGAAGATGCGTTTAGTGGTGGCATCAGGCTGGAGTTGGCGGAAATGGCGGAGGAGATCCTTTGAATGCAGAGGCTGGTGGGGCGAAAAGTGAGGACAAGGGGGACCCTATCACGGTTCTGTGAGGGAGGGGAAGGTGTGAGCGGAGAGGCGCAGGAGATGTGTCAGACAAGGTTAAGGGCCCTGTCAACCACAGTAGGGGGAAACCTCGGTTAAGGAAGGAGGAAGACACCATTACCAACTAGGTTTCCTCTCAATGCAGCGGTTTCAGAAGGTAGCTCACCACTGTCTTCTCGAGAGCAATTAGGAATGGGCAACAAATGCTGGCCCAGCCAGCGATGCCCACATCCCGCAGAAGAATTAAAAAAAGGCAGTTTTTCAGTTCCTTACCTTTCTTCTTGCCGCATTCTCCTCTGCTCTCTTTCTCTTTCCATTTTCTGATCTATCACATTCAGTCTAAACAAATCAAACATTTTAAAAAGAGACATGCCTCAACAAAAGTTCCAGAAATTTATTACAGGTTGAGTATCTTTTATCTGTAAATCAGAAAACAGAACACATGCAAAAACCGCACTTCTTGTGAACTTCATCGGCCTTTAGCGTGGGAAGTCCCTGACCCAAGCTGACATGAGCCTTGCTGATCGCACCCGATCTTTAGGATGGTAAGTGTAGTTGTTTATCTGCACTTGACACAAACCTTGCTGACACTCTAAACTCTACCCTACAAGCAGAATCGCAGATGGCACCACAGGTGGGAACTTATTACCGGTATCCTGTACTTATTATTTAGCAATACATCTTTCTTTTCTAGCCATTTTATTTACTTTATACTGTAGCCAGACAAGGCTTAAGCTACTGTAAATGCAAGTTTATTCACAGTAACCAAAAACCAAAATGATCTGAAATCCAAAGCGTAATTGGGCCCCAAAGATTTTGAATAAATCTTGTACAGATATTTTTCACTTGTCCTGTTCAATGCAAATATTCTTTGGCAACCTATTCTCATTAGACCCTTCTCACCAAACCTCTTTTTGACACCTTGTAATGCGGCCCAAGATCATTTTTGTTCCAATTTACAGCAATTTATTTATTTTTTAATATTCATTCACAGGATGTGAGTGTCGCTGGCTGGGCCAGCATTTATTGCCCATCCCTATTTGCCCCTTGAGAAGGTGGTGGTGAGTTGCCTTTCTGAACCACTACAGTCCCTGTGGTCTTGGTACACCCACAGTGCCGTTAGGGAGGGATTCCAGGATTTTGACCCACTGACTGTGAAGGAAAGGCGATATACTTCCAAGTCAGGACAGTGAGTGACTTGGAGGGGAACTTCCAGATGGTGGTGTTCCTATGTTTCTGCTGTTCTTGTCCTTCTAGATGGTAGTGATCATGGGTTTGGAAGGTGCTGCCTAAGGAGCTTTGGAGAGTTCCTACTGTGCATCTTGTAGATTATTCACACTGCTGCCACTGTTCAGGTGGTGATGGGAGTGAATGTTTGTGGATAGGGTGCCAATCAAGCAGACCGCTTTGTCCTGGATGGTGTCAAGCTTCTTGAGTGTTGTGGGAGCTAAACTCATCCAGGCAAGTGGAGAGTATTCCATCACACTCCTGACTTGTGCTTTATAAATGGTGGACAGGCTTTGAGGAGTCAGGAGGTGAGTTACTCGCCACAGGATTCCCAGCCTCTGGCCTGCTCTTGTAGCCACAGTATTTAAATGGCTGGTCTAGCTCAGTTTCTGGTCAATGGTAATCCCCAGGATGTTGATAGTGGGGCAGTCAGCGATGGTAATGATATTGAATGTAAAGGGATGATGTTTAGGTTCTTTCTTGTTGGAGATGGTCATTGTCTGGCACAAATGTTACTTGCCACTTGTCAGCCCAAGCCTGGATATTGTCCAGGTCTTGCTGCATTTGGACATGGACTGCTTCAGTATCTGAGGAGTCACGAATGGTGAACATCGTGCAATCATCTGTGAACATCCCCACTTCTGACCTGATGATGGTGGGAAGGTCATTGATGAAGCAGCTGAAGATGGTTGGGCCGAGGACATTACCCTGAGGAACTCCTGCAGTAATGTCCTGGACCTGGGATGATTGTCCTTCAACAGCTACAACCATCTTCCTTTGTGCTAGGTATGACTCCAACTAGTAGAAAGTTTTCCCCCAGATTCCCATTGACTCCAGTTTTGCTAGGGCTCCTTGATGCCACACTGGGTCAAGTGCTGCCTTGATGTCAAGGGCAGTCACTCTCACCTCACCTCTGGAGTTCAGCTCTTTTGTCCATGTTTGAACCAAGGTTGTAATGAGATCAGTGAGCTGAGTGACGCTGACGGAACCCAAACTGAGCATCAGTGAGCAGGTTATTGCTATGCAAATGCCGCTTGATAGCACTGCTGATGACCCCTTCCATCACTTTACTGATAATCAAGAGTAAATGGGGCGGTAATTGGCCGGGTTGGATTTGTCCTACTTTTTGAGTACAGGACATACCTGGGTAATTTTCCACATAGCCAGGTATATGCCAGTGTTGTAGCTGTACTGGAACAGCTTGGCTAGGTGTGTGGCAAGTTCTGGAACTCAAGACTTCAGTACTATTGCCGGAATATTGTCAGGGCCCATAGCCTTTGCAGTATCCATTGCCTTTAACCGTTTCTTGATGTCACGTGGAAGTGAATCAAATTGGCTGAAGACTGACATCTGTGATGCTGGGGACCTCTGGAGGAGGCCGAGATGGATCATTCACTCGCATTTCTGGCTGTAGATTGTAGCGAATGCTTCAGCCTTATCTTTTTTACTGATGTGCTGGGCTCCCCAGTCGTTAAGAATGAAGATAGCTGTGGAGCCTCCTCCTCCAGTGAGTTGTTTAATTGTCCATCACCATTCACAACAGATGTGGCAGGACTGCAGAGCTGAGATCTGATTGTTGGTTATGGAATCACTTAGCTCTGTCTATCACTTGCTGCTTAAGCTGTTTGGCACACAGGTGGTCCTGTGTTGTAGCCTCACGAGGTTGACACCTCATTTTTAGGTATGCCTGTTACTGCTCTAGGCATGCCTTCCTGCACTCGTCATTGAACCAGGGTTGATCCCCTGGCTTGGTGGTAATGGTAGAGTGGGGGATAAGCCAGGCCATGAGGTTAGATTGTGGTTAAGCACAATTCTGCTGCTGCTGATGATGGCCCACAGCACCTCATGGTTGCCCAGTCTTGAGTTGCTAGATCTGTTCAAAATTACCATTCTCCAGAGTAACAGGTATAACAGACCTAGTGAAGTCTTCCACCATTAGAACGGGATGGTTTAGGTCATTGTTCTTGGAATGCCAGTAGATTGGACTCAGTGTGGCCAATACACTCCACCAAAAATTAGCCAATAAAATAGCAGCTCCTGCACAGTGGTACTGCTCAACAACTGGTAGGTACCCGTTCTCATTTCCAGAATAATCCTGAGACCCGGGTTAATGATGGGAGTAAATCTGGATTAAAAGACCAGTCATCCTTGAATGATGAAACTACTAGATTGTCATAAAAATCCAGCTGGTACACTGATGTACTTTAGAGAGCGAAATCAGCTGTCCTTATTCGGTCTAGTTTATATGTGGCTGAATCTTAAATACCATCTGAAATAACCTAGCAAGCCACTCAGTTGCATCAAACCACTATGATAAAGGACAGATGGGGTTCAAGGCAACCTTCTCAAGGGCAATTAGGAATGGACAATAAATGCTGGCCCAGCCAGCAACTCCCAAAAACCTGTGAATGAATAAAATCAAAAAGGCACAGACAATAAAGAGTCTCTCTCTCATACCATTCCCCACCTGAAAACACAACACAAGAATAAAATATGCCTATCAGTATTGCACGTACATATTAGAGGATTCCTCGCAGCTCCTCAACTTCCACCTCAATTGCACAGTTCCTGCTCATTTTAAAACTACATATGAAGAAAGTTGCAATGGATTTCCACTTCTTTACATAACTGGTTTTCCCTTCCCCACTCCCACTCTACCTGCTCCCTCCCTCTTATCCCGATCCTTCCTCCCAAACAAAGCACCAAGTGCTCTCTGTTGTCTCGCTACATTCGGCTAGTCTGGGCGTGCAAAATGTGGATACTTATATCCCAGTGTGCATGTTGTGTCAGTATTTCATGTGCTAAAGAACTATAGGGAATGAAGCACAGCTTGAGACCTCTCTTAGGGCCTGTTCTGGAATTATGCATCCCCAGTAAACCCAGCTACAGGTCAAGAATTCAAATGTCCAAGCCTGTATCAGGACCATCATATACATGGACATCAGCTTGAATGTGATAAAACATCCCAAGCCACTTCCCAGGAAAATTATAAAACAAACTTGACATTGAACCACATAAGGAGTTATTAGGGCAGACAGGCAAATTTTAAACAGAGTCTTCAAGCAGGCGAGCAAGGTGGAGAGGTTTAAGGAGTGCATTCCAGAGGTTAGGACATAGGCAGCTGAAGGTGCGGCCACCCATGGTGGAGCAATTCAAATCGGTACGCTCAAGAGGCCAAAATTAGATGAGTGCAGCTATCTGAGGGTTGTGGTGCTGGAGGAGATTGAAGAGACAAGGAGGGTTGAGGTCACAGAGAGATTTGAAAACAAGGAGGCGAATTTTAAAACTCGAGGCATTGTTTGACCAGGAGCCAGTGTAGGAGAGCAAGCACAGGGGTGATGGGGCAACAGGACTTGGTGTGTGTTAAGACACAGGCAGCAAAGTTTTGGATGATCTCAAGTTTACAGAGGGTAGAATAAGGGAGGCTGGCAAGGAACGTGTTGGAATAGTCGAGTCTAGAGGTTAGGAAGGCATGGATGAGGGTTTCAGCAGCCAATGAGCTGAGACAGGGGTGAAGTCGGGCGATGTTACTGTGCTGGAAATAGGTAGTCTTAGTAATGGCATAGGTGTGCAGTTGGAAGCTCAACTCTGCATCAAATATAACACCCAAGTTACAAATCGTCTAGTTTAACCTCAAACAACAGCCAGGAAGAGGAATGGAGTCGGTAGCTAGGAAATGGAGTTTGCCGTGGGGACCAAAGACAATGGCTTCAGTCTCCCTACTGTTTAGTTAGAGGAAATTTCTGCTCATCCATTACTGGATGTCGGACAAGGAGTGTGACAATTTAGCAATATTAAAGTCGTTGAGGGAGGTGGCGGTGATGTAGATCTGGGTGTCGCCAGTGAAGAGTGAAAATTAATGTTGTGCTTTCAAATGATGTTGCCGAGCAGCAGCATGTAGATGAGAAGCAAGAGGGAGCCATGGATAGATCCTTGGGAACACCAGAGGTAACAGTGAGCGAGCAGGATGAGAAGCCACTGCAAGCGATAAGCTGGCCTGTGATTAGATTGATTAGAATAGAACCAGGCAAGTACAGTCCAACCCAAGAGAAATGTTAAAGGAGGGTGGTGCGGTCAACAGTGTCAAAGGCTGCACGTAGGTCCACAAAGACTAGGAGTTCACCTCTGTCACCGTCACACAAGATGTCATTTGTGACCTTTGCTAAGAGCTGTTTCTGTGCTGGTGGACTAACACTCTGGGTTTTCAATGGAAGATCAAACACTTACTGCTTGCGCTTTCGACTCCTGCAGCAGCAATAGCAGCAGATACACAGTGACAAGATTAGAACTCCCCCAACCACCGACATGGCAATGATCAAAGCTTCAAAGTTCACTGCAAAAGAAAATGAAGAGGTTTGGAACACCTTCAATACATTTGAAACGTAAATTGTATTCAACCTTTAAACCACATTCTGGAGTTTAAAGGAAAGGAAATGGTTTTGTGAAAGGAAAATCATGTTTAACCAATTTATTGGAGTTTTTTTGAAGAAGTAACATGCACAGTGTATAAAGGTGAGCCCGTAGACGTACTGTACTTGGATTTCCAGAACGCATTTCATACGGTGCCACAACAAAGATTATTACGGAAAATAAAAGCGCATGGTATAGCGTGTAACATATTAGCATGGATAGAAGGTTGGCTGGTTGGCAGAAAGTAGAGAGTATGCATAAATGGGTCTTTTTCTGATTGTCAGGATGTGACGAGTGCAATCCCACAGGGGTCTGTACTGGGGCCTCAGCTTTTTATGATTTACATCAATGACTTAGATGAAGGGAGTGAAGACATAGTAGCTAAATTTGCAGATGACACAAAGGTAGGTAGGAAAGTATGTTGTGAAGAGGACATGAGGAGGTTGCAGATGGATATAGACAGGTTGAGTGAGTGGACAAAGATCTGGCAAATGGAATTTAATGTGGGAAAATGTGAAGTTGTTCACGTTGGCAGGAAGAACAAAAAAGCAGAGTATTACTTAATGGAGAATGGCTGCATAATTCTGAGCTGTAGAGGAATCTAGGTGTTCTAGTATGAGTCACAAAAAGTTCAGTTCAGCAAGTAATTAAGAAGGCTAATGGAATGCTATCCTTTATTACGAGAGGGATTGAACATAAAAGCAAGGTTGTTATGCTTCAGTTATACAGGGCATTGGTGAGACCGCACCTCGAATACTGTGTGCAGTTTTGGTCTCCTTATTTAAGGAAGGATGTAAATGCATTGGTGCTGGTTCAGAGGAGGTTTACTAGATTAATACCTGGAATGAGTGGGTTGTCTTATAAGGAAAGGTTGGCCAGACTGGGCTTGTTTCCACTGGAGTTTAGAAGAGTGAGAGGTGATTTGATTGAAGTATACAAGATCCTGAACGACCTTGACAAGGTGGACGTGGAAAGGATGTTTCCTCTTGTGGGTGAGTCCAGGACTAGGGGCCACTGTTTTAAAATTAGGGGTCGCCCTTTTAGGACAGAGATGAGGAGAAATTTTTTCTCTCAGAGACTTTGGAACTCTCTGCCTCAGAAGGTGGTGGAGGTGGGGTCATTGAATATTTTTAAGGCAGAGGGAGATAGATTCTTGTTAGGCAAGGGAATCAAAGGTTACCAGGGTTAGTTGGGAATGTGGAAATCGAAACAGAAGATGATCAGCCATGATCTTTTTGAATGGCGGAACAGGCTCGAGGGGGTCTACTCCTATTCCAATTTCTCATGTTCTTATGCAACAGCACCCAGACCCAATAAGGTCGATTTTGCCCTCAATTGCATCCAGCAGCGTACATAGAAAAATCACAGGCGTGTTAATGAGGTAAGGAGCAGTACTGCCCCCGTGTCGGGGGGGAGTGGCTCAGAAAATCTACCCTTGCGTACAAATTCAAAACACCTGTCCAGGCAAGCTGGCACACAAAGATAAACTCTGTAATGTTCTAAACAGGAAATCCAACTCAATTAACCAGGAAGTGATGAAGTAAATAGCCAGCTTGAGCAAGTAGTTAAGAGCTCATTATAATAAATTCACACTTTTACCCGCATGTGTGATAATTTCAGTAGGCCGTACACAGTGGGTTATAGCACTGCTTGACCTCAAGTCAAATCCAGCAACATTAATGCGATAAAGCCTCATCTCTCGCCAAGAGCTATCTTGCCACTTCTGGTTCGGATAATAGCATTTTCATTAGCTATAATCTTACTTTCCCTGGAAACTCCCCTCACCCAACATTCCTTTCTGAAGAGGTTGACTTATATTGTGCCAGGATTCCCAGTGACCTCCTCTAATTGCTTCTTTCATTTCACTTGGCTGATCAAACACATATCCCAACTGCGCCGAATGGCAGTTCTCAAATAGAAACAGAAAATGCTGGTAAAACTCAGCAGGTCTGACAGCATCTGTGGAGAGAGAAACAGAGTTCACGTTTCGAGTCTGTGTGACTTTTCTTCTCAAATTTTATCCGAATCACACCCCGTTTTGATGAGTTTTGGTTACACGGAGCTCTGTCGAGTTGGTGCGTTCCCCAAACCATTTCAGGCACTTGTCCTTTTTTCTCCCCTTCGATTCTCCGACTACTTCAGTAGCTCTGCGGGTTAACTGATTGCAAGTTGTTTCATGTGTCTCGACTAAGCAGCAACCCCACTTGTATCAAAACATAAGCCTTACTGCTGTGTCTGCATTTTTAATTTTCATTGGACCAAACAGAGTTATGTACATCAGGAGCTGTGACAAATAAGACTGAACTAATTGGGGAAATTGGCACTGTTTATTCCCAACCTCATTGCTGAGTAAGGAACCAAGTGAAAACAGAATCCAAATAGAACATGAAGGACAAGCACACAAAGTCTGGCTGCTGAGGCAACAGCACATTGCTTATTTTAAGTGTGTACAGAGTCCAGTCAATGTCATGTTACATGAAGCAATCTACATGTTTCAATCAAGTATGAATTCAACAAGGCAGTGTACCAGTAGTTTTATAGCAAGTGTGTTTCCAAAATGACATGACCAGTCAATCAGAAATTTTAACCTGCTTTCCACATTCATTCATATTGAAGTTGACCTGTTGAGCAAGAATATTAGATTACCTCTTTTAGTGACAATCTTGTCCCTTAAATGTACTTCAACCTCCCCCATCGAAAACTTCTTGCTTTCACGCCTCCGTTCTCTATCTTGCAACTACCTCTTTTTGTGAACCATTAACTTCCACATGAAATTAAATATTGGTAATTCTACGTGGAATGGAAACTGATCTTAGCAATGTAAATTTTTAAAGGCAGCGCACAGATTCCTTTTCTTGGGGTCCAAACTATAGAAATGCAGAAGTGCTTCTGAAAAGAGATTGTCCCAGTGATATAACGGGTTCGCGTGTTTGGTTTTTCATTTGTTTGTGCACATTGCATCAGCTCTAAAGAGCGAGGAAGAACGCATTTGTGATATGGCATCTTGCTTTATCTGCCCATCAGCATCACCTTCATTCCTTGAATGGTAATGATGCCTGCATTCCATGTACCCCTACACACCCAGTCTATCTGCTTCCCCTAGTCTGAGAATTGTGTGGCTGCATTACACTTTACAACTCTCCCACTTCACTGATCTCTTGATTTAGATCACATCGCTCAGGAGAGGCACCTAAGTGCCTTCTCGCTGAGGATGGGGTGGGGGAAGAAGGGAAGTGAGAACAAGAATTATACTGAGGCTACCCAGTCCCACATGTGGACTGAGGAGGCCAAGAAACAAGTTGGAGAAATTGTATCACACCCCACCACCCACAGATTTAGACTAAATATCAATTATACTCAAACCAATTAAGTTCACAACAATCAAGTGAACATAACATAACCAAAAACCCAAAAGTTTACATTGTGAATTTTTCTTCTTAGACTCTACATTCCCAACTACTCCCTCCACCCCCACCCTCTCCTCAGCAATTTTCAAAAGCTTTCTTCCAATCACCAATTCAAATGACCACAGCATTTAAAATCTGGGCTGACAGCCAGGGGTGCTACTGAGGGAGGGGTCGTCTTTTGGATGGGATTATTAAATCAAAACCCTGCCTGCCCTCTCAGGTAGGAGTAAAAAAATCCCACAGCGTTATTTTGAAGAGGCGCAGGGGAGTTCACCCCAGCGCCCCGCCCAATATTTATTCCTCAACCAGAACCAAAAAAAAAGATTCCCTAGTTGATTGCTGTTTGTGGGAGCTTGCTGTGTGCAAACTGGCTGCCAGCTTTCCTACATTACAACAGCGACTACAATGCCACAAACAAATGCTAGCCTTTCTTTAATTTACAACCAGCTTGGTTATCTGTGGGCAAGCAGGCCCTGTACTTAGATTGCAACAGCACAATTGTAATAAGCTATGATAGCATGTAGTTAACCAATAGTCTGTATGTAACAACCCCTACGTCCACATTGCTATTATGCCACAAAAATCTACATATTGGCAAGGACTACAAAGCAGGCCCTGTATTTAGATTGCAACAGCACAATTGTAATAAGCTATGATAGCATATAGTTAACCAATAGTCTGTATGTAACAACCCCTATGCCCACACTGCTATTATGCCACAAAAATCTACATATTGGCAAGGACTACAAAGCTATTTACCTAAGGCAAGTGCTAAAAGTGGGTTAACCCTCAGGTGAAATTGTTTTTACTAGTTTGCTTGTTTACTAGTTTACTTGTTTTTACTAGTCAATAACAAAGGCTCCCAAAACACTGTCTTCTGCCTGAATCAAACTGAAAGGGCGTTGGTGCCCATTCAAGTGTCTCACCAAGTGCTTTCTGACAAGGGGCAGGGTTGTGTCCCTGCTTCGTAAAATCTTGGTGATATTGTAAAGTCGTAAACATAGGGAAGAGTACAAAATGTTGGAGCCACACAAATTTCAGTGAACTCCTCTGGAAAACTGGAACTATCCTCTGGTCTAGTGCAAATGATAGAAAAAAAATCGAAAGTGGCATAGGTTAGATGTGTGATTGATAAGAACACCGAAAAAATAACTATCGGTGGGTTTAATATACTGCAACCAATCACACTTCTGGTTTGTGACTCATACTAAATGATCCTGTGCTGACTCTCAGAATTAAACATTATGAACACCCTTTCTTACGTGCGCATTTCCATCGAGGGATGCTGAATTGATTGACTCCCTCTTCCTGGGATTCAACTGCTCTCAGAACTCTGCTGCCTTCCCTTTGAACCATTACTAGATGCGGGCACAATTCGGATCAATTCACCCGGCCCGTGCAGAAAGCACCTCATTCCCACTTTTGATACTTCCCACCCTCCACAAAAAAGCTGACTGAGGCTGGGATTCAACCTAACTCTTGAAAGCAAGTACCAATGTCACTCGACATTATTGAAGTGAATGAAGACATCGCAAATTGGTAGGAAAATTCCCTGACAGATCCGCTTGCAGAAGTTGAGGGGTATAATGAACCAAAGCAGTGGCACAGGACTGATTGTAATGATAAAGCTGGAGGGAAGGGGGGGAGCACCAAAAGTGACACTGTTTCTCCTGGTTGCTCTGTCACACCAAATTATGAACATTTGGCATCGACGGGTTTTCATTTTCTCAGAAAGTTGCCCAATGGAGATTCTGCATCTCACTTCCCCGTGACCAATTCACAAGAGCCTGAAACTAACTTGCAGTTCCATTCTAAAAATAGTAACTGCCTTTTAAAAACAAGCTGTAACTGTGCCAAAAACAAAAGCTTTGCCCTTCAAACCACATAATCGCACCTTTTGTGAAATGGAGCTCTCTGCTGCCACGCTGTTAAGCAATTTTGCAACTCGACAGCCTAAACACCAAATCTGTTCTACGGTGGTAATGAAACAAGAATAAAAACAGAAAATTCTGGAAATACCCAACTTTTCTTCGGAGCTCTGAAGAAGTCGAAACCTTAACCCTGCTTCTCTCTCCACAGATGCTGCCAGACCTGCTGGGTATTTCCAGCATTTTCTGTTTTTATTTCAGATTTCCAGCATCTGCAGTATTTTGCTTTCATATTTACGGTAATGAAACAAGTTTTGTTTTGCCTCCCCCACACCACCCCTTAAAGCTCTCTTCGAGAAGGAAACTTCTTAATTACAGGAGGCAGCTCATTAGGACAAGTGGTTCAGCAGGCAGCAGAAAGCAAAAAGCTTTCAGGCTGCTTTACCCAAGTAACACCTACATGAAGATGGACAATTTTAACAACGCTCGATCAGGGAGAACACCACATCTGATCCTGTCCTCCTGTGGCACACCGACACAGAACGTGCTCCAGAGGCTGCCGAAGATCAAGAGCTTGAAGTCAAGTCTAGCATGTGCGCTGACATCTGATCCTGCATTAGATAGCTCAACAGGGAACAAAGGACGAAATCACAAACTCTCCCCCCACCATGGCAAACAAAAGAATATAATCTTCAACTCTGAAATGTGCGTGCGGCTGTGTGGGGAGCTCTCCAGCTCCTGCAGCCACACCAGGGAGGGACTGGAGTAGGCGGCAATGGTACGGGGTTTGTGGTAGAGGCAGGGACCAAAGTTTAATTGGAGGGAATTAAAGCTCATACAAAACTGGGTGTCAGAAAATCTGGCTGACAACACAGAGATAGGGAGGTGGAGGTGGTTGGCGTCAGCGTACAGGCAGAAGTTTACCCTGTGGCTTCAGGTGAACTTGCTACGGGGCAATACGTAGATGAGAAAGTGGAGGGCACCAAGGACAGATTGCTGGGGAATACAGATGTCATGGTGCAGGGGGCAAAAGAGGTGCCATTGGTGGAGATACTTTGGCTGCAATTGGCTGGCTAGGAGTGCAACCAAGTGAGGGCAATCCCACTGAATGGAAGGAGTGTTGCTGGCCAAAGATGGTGTTGATTGACAATGTCTAAGGTTGATGAGCACCACATGCATAGAGGATGTCCTTTGAGACTTTGGTCAGGACTTTCAGTGCTGTGAGGAGGACAGGAACCTGGTTGGAGAGATTCAAATAAGGAACTGTGGGAAAGAAGGGAAAACTTTGGCTAAGAAGGGGAGGCTGGAGACCAGACAGTAACTTACAAGGACAAGAGCTGTTCAGGGCGAGTCTTTAGAGAAGCAAGGTGATAAAAGACAGTTTTGAAAAGAAGGAAGCCATTTATAGGATCAGCTACTATTGGGGAGAGCAAGGGAAGTTGAGTAGTCAGTAGTTTAGTAGGAATAAGGTCAAGAGAGCAAGAGGTGGACCTCATGAACAAAATGAACTTAAGACAGATGAGAGAGAAACTAGAGAAGGATGTGGAGTCAGGGCAAGGGCGAGAAGCAGTGCAGGATGCAGAACAAATAGTCTCAGTCATGGTGAACAAGATGTTGCTCGTACTGGTTGTTGAAAAGGGGGACTAGAAGGGGCAGTGGAGAAAGAATTAGTCAGATGTTTGGCAAGGGAAAAAAACAGGGTGGAGATTATGTTTTCTCTTCAGGACCTGGAGCAGTCATCAGTTCTTGCAGAGGAGAATGGGGCTCAATAATGTAAAGCTAGCCAGTTCTGGCAGCTAAATCAGTTGTGCCTTCAAGATAGGCTCAAACATGTGCCCTCTGGATTTGAGGGAAGGAAAGATGGATGCCACATTAGGGAAATAAGTAGGTTGGGAGAATGTTATTTTTATGGTGAGGGGTACAATGGCAGGGAGAGGCAGTGATTGGATCAATCCACAACTGCAGACGTATCAGAGCTGGTAGTGAAGGAGTGAGAACTAGGTAGGAAGGGATTAAGGGAGGACAGGAGGGTAGTTACATCAGAGAGGGGGAAAAGGTGCGTCAGGATGGTGATTGATTTAATGGAGGATGAGGAGCTACTCAGTGCAGAGGCCATGGGGGGAGAGGGCAGAGGATTTTGCATTGAGGAAGAAATATTAATGTTTCATTTGGAATTGTATTCAAGAAATGGAGTAAAGAAGCATTTCACAATAAGTAAAGATGATAAATACACTCTAGGCACTTACCCCAGCAGACTCCCCATCGTGCATCAGACAGATGACACAAAGACTTGGGTGGCAGGATTGTCCTCACTGGGTAGTCAACACATTTATTGTTGGTGTTACACCACAGACACTGCAATATTAAAGAAAACTATTAAAGCACACACAGCAACACGTTCTGAATTGACAGACATGAGTCAGTGAACTGAGGGAACGTCTCTCTGTGCATTTCAGTAATTTGTTTAGTGCAAATCCATCAAGATTTTGCAGTTCTCTGCTTCAAAACTGAAAAACTTGTTCACTGTTCAAAACAGATGCCAGGAGCTTCCTGATTTAAAACCCAGCTAATTGTGCTAATGCAGCTTTGCACTGCGTGTAAAAACAAAACTCTGCTGCTACTTTTGAGTTTCAAACAGATTTATTGAAGTTTAGTTTTTCCTTGTTCTAGAGAAGCAGGCTAGACAATAAGTCGTTCATAAAGATGGGCTAAAATAGAGATCAGGTTTCCTTTATGCAACAGTTGAGGCGATCGTTTCACATTTCATGAAAACAGAGGCATCTTAGTGCACTGTATTTGGAATACTATATAAAAATTAAGTTGTTGATTTAGTACTGGGAACAGTTCTGATTTCTGATGACCCCATGAATAAGATTTCTGATTACAGAGACAGTGTAGGAACACTGATGAAGGTAGAGAAAAGATGAGAAGAGACCACCAGAGCTGAGAGGTCACAACTTCAGGAAAGATTTCCCTAGAAAAGAGAAAGCTGAGTAAGTGACCTGATAGGGGTCTATAAATGGTGTGTTCAATTGGGTAGGTATAGAGAAAATGTTTCCACTTGTGGGGGATCCTCCCCCTGCGTCCAAAGTGCTGCTCCGGTTCAATCTGCACGCCCCGCAGATTCTAGGTTTGCAATTAGCAAAGTTACCCTCTCATGGGAGAGCCACCTTGGTTACAACACCGGTGGAAATGGGAGGTTGCACTAGGAGACTAGAGGTCAGAAATATAAGATAGTCGCTAATAAATCCAATTAAGAATTCAGGAGGAACTTCTTCACCCAGGCAGCAGTGAGGATGTGGATCTTGCTACTACCACAGGAAGTGGCTGAGGTGAATAGCACAGATCAGTGACGGGTAACCTAGGCCTGTGAGTGGCCCACACGAGTGGCCCTCCTTCATCTCAGTGGGCCGCAAGGTTGAAATTGGGCATGTGCACTAACCATGACCACATAAGGTTAAATACATTTAAAACATGCCGAATATTTCATAATGAGGTATAGAAAATGCTTAATCATTCATATTGTAATAGAACTGTCAACAACTTCAAATGGTAAAAACAAAAGAAACATTCACGCTTCCCTTACATCATGCTCAGTGTGACTTGTGGTTGGATCTGTCCTCCGCAAGCTTTCTTAGATTACGACTCGGGGATGTGTGGACGCTTCACAATTCAGCGCTGAGGTTTCCATCCATTAGTCTGTTGTGCTTCTTGCATCTGATGTGTCCCATTGCAGAGAAAGACTGCATGTGTATGACTCACAATACGCCTGCTGAGTTGCAGACATTTAGCTTGTTTGACATTTTCCTCTTGGTTTTTAAACCCCACCGAGGATTCAATGATGCATTGTTTCACTGATCCGCCATCTGAGAATGGCTTTCCATTCCCGGCAAAGGTGACATAAAAAAGCGCAACCTCCCATGTCCACCGGTGTCGTAACCAAGCTGGCTCTCCCGTGAGAGGGTAACTTTGCTAGTTGCGTATCTAGAATTTGCAGGACATGCAGATTGAACTGTAGCAGCACTTTGACTGGACGCAGGGGGAGCGCACAGCTCTCAGAATGTTGTGCGCAATCAGCACACACCTCACTTCACGTGCCCTTGCTTAACATGTGTATCACTTTACTAATACCGGTAGGAAAAAAAAATTACACGGGTGGAAACTAGCGGAACCTGGCAACCCTGCGTATGGGTAACGGTCAACAAAACATCTCGCAAGTTGCATTCAGAACCCTGATGGGCTGGATGCGGCCTTCAGGCCACAGGTTGCCCAACACTGGCACAGAAACTTTTAAAGGGCAGCTAAGCACAGGGGAGAAAGGAATAGAAGGATGTATTGATAGGGTTAGATCAAGTCAATAGAGTGGAAGGAGGCTTGTGTGGACATGGACTGGTTGAGCCAAGTGGCCTGTTTACATGCTATACATTCTATGTAATACACACACGCCCTCATGCACACACACCTGTATAGAAACAGTAGTGTGATACATCATGTGTGTACACATTCCTGACAAAGTATCAGATGAACACATGCCAGAGTGCTTTTGAAATTTTTTACAGATTTCCCAATGCAAACAATGGTATCGACAATGTTACAAACTCTGAACCCCTGGCTTCTGACAGGCAAGGTTTCCCCTCAATAGTTTTAAACTTGTCAGGCCTTACAAATGGTGAGAGATCCTCTTTAAGGAAAACATCACAGTGTGGTTTAATCGCTTATTATTTCTGTTGTGCCTAATTTTTAAACACTGCAGCAGAGATTAGCAAGACTACTCATTTAAAATTATATGGTGAAGGTAGAGTTGAGAAATTCCGAGAGAGAGAGAGAGAGAGAGGGCTATTGGACCATGGAAAGATCTGCCACAGTGATGGGTCGAGTCAGAGACATCTGCATCTCTTGTAGGAAATTTGGATACATATTTCAAACAGCGAAAGATGCAAACTTTGGGGGGCAGAAAGCAGGGCAGTGTGATCTGTTTTAGATTGCTCTACACACACACAATAAGTAAAGTGTCTCCCTCTGCGGCTTAACATTTGTGAATCAATGGTAATTCTGTTCATATTGCATCCATCCAACTGCTCTAGCCTCAGTGTCAATGTTCCACACGAGCCTCCTCCCTCTTTACTCACCCTGATCCCATATCCTTCTATCCCTTTATCCCTGTGGTCTTATGCCTGATATCACACCTATCAGGTAAACTGGGCTACAGCAACGCAACAATTAATTATGTTACTCACCGAAACATTCCTCAGACATTGTTCGCAATTGTTGTTGCTGGAAGCAGTGCAACCTGAAAGAGGGATACTTGGTTAATCTTTCAGAATGGAGGACATACTTCATGCTCTCACTACCTATGTAGGACATACACTGCTTTCTTTCTACATTTTTTGTTATTCATTCACGGGATACGAATGTTCCTGGTATTTATTGCCCATCCCCAATTGCCTTTGAGAAGACAGTGGTGAGTCGCCTTCTTGAATACAAGAGTGGTGTGCTCAACCATTGCAGAGGGCCGTTCAAAGTGAGCCACGTTATGGTGGATCAGCAGGCACATATATAACCAGACTGGGTAAAGACGGCAGATTTCCTTCCCTGAAGGACATCAGGAACCAGGTGGTTCCCGCAGTTTCTTATTCACCATTACTGTTAGTAGTTTTCTTTATTCCACATTTAATTAAGTGAATTTTAATTAGTTTGGCCGTTTTAAACCAGATAATGCAAAATCGCATGTTAACAGTTGGTAACTAAAAACTGAACAACATCGCTGAAAAAAAGAGACATGTCGAAGCTTTCCATCTTGCACTTATCAGGACACTTCACAAGAATACCGATATAAGGGGAAAACAACATTTATATATTGTTATTCTTGCGAATTGTCCTGATGAGTGCAAGGTTAAGGGCTTCAATGTGTCTTTTTCAGCAATTCTCAAGCTCTGTATATTACAGAATCTCACAGTGCAGAAGAGGCCCTTCAGCTCATCAAGTCTGCACCGATACATGAGAAACACCTGACCTACCTACCTAATCCCATTTACCTATCAAATGACTAACTGAACAATGCACACATTTCCCCACCACCATCACCCCCACCTCCTCCCCCATGATGTGTGATATATGCACTAGTGCACAGATGTTTTATTTAACCTATTCTTTTAAAATTGATGGGAGCTTGGGTGCCAAGTTCCTCCATGTAAGAAATGTCAATATTAGAAATTGAGGTTTTTGTTGGATTTTCTAAATCTTACAATACTCAGGTGGAAACCTTGAATGACTTGCTCAGAATGGTGTTCCGAATGGTTTAGGGTTTCAAAATGGATAGAATTATTTTTAAATCATGCAATGAAACCAGGTGTACAGAGTTCAGGAACTGAGATGGCTGTATAAACCATCACCAAAATTTAACACTGAGAGATTACAAGAGGTCTGACATCTACAGTGATTAACCCAGTATCAGCTGTGGGTCAGTGGGCAGCAATCTCGCCTCTGAGTCAGAAGGTTGTAGGTTCAAGTCCCATCTCTTCCTAGATTAGAGCACAAAATCAAGGAAGTACTGCAGTACTGAGGGAGTGCTGCAGTATCAGAGGTGCCACCTTTCAGATGGGACATCAAACTGAAGTTCTGTCTGCCTTCTCAAGTGGGCATGAGAGATCTTGTGGTACTATTTTGAAGAGTAAAGGGTTTCTCCCGGTGTTCTGGTCAAATATTTATCCCTCAATCAACATCACAAAAAACTGATTATCCAGCCATTGCTGTCTGTCTGGGAGCTTGCTGTACAGAAATTGGCTGCTGTATTTCCTACATTACAACAGTCATCACAATCCCAATGTACTTCACTGGCTGTACAGCGATTCAGGGCTCGAGAATGTTTGGATTTGGACAGTCATGCTAAGCTTTAACAATTCACAATCACTGAGGATTGATTACACAACTACTGGGAAACTGTTATGAATGTCATCTGACCAGCAAAACCAGAAAGAAGGAATTTATAACTGGCACCCAGTCACATTAACATCAGCACAGATAATGAACTGGAAATTTATTAAAAGTGCCACAGAAAACAGAATAGGATATGTGGATCTCCCCTAAAATCTTTGTCATGTTAACAATCCCTTGTAGAAGTAATTTCTTTTAATATAATTGGACATAACACACATTTAGCTTTGACATCTGCACAGACAAGTTTGAAATAATCGTTTTTGGGAAAGCCAGTATACCATACTCAGAAGGTAAAAGTGTTTGGTGGTGTGAAGGGAGACTAGACAGCATACCAAACTAATCAGCACTCAGTGAGAGATCGCCAATTCATCGATCAATATAAAACAATGTTCCCAGGTTAGGATTCCCAGTAGAACATTGACCAGAGAAAGAAAGGAGAACAAGGAGATGGAGTGGAGCAAGAGACAGGGGGCCAGGCAGCTGGGGAGGGGTGGGGGTGCCGAGAGACAGGGCAAGAGGGAGAGAGAAAGAGAGAGAAGGGGGGACAGGGCGAGAAGAAGAGAGAGGGGGACAGGGCGAGAAAGAGAGTGAGGGGGAGAGAGAGGGCGAGAGAGAGAGAGGGAGAGGGCGAGAAAGAGAGAGAGGGGGACAGGGTGAGAAAGAGAGAGAGAAAGGGACGGGGCAAGAGAGAGAGAGAGAAAGGGACGGGGCAAGAGAGAGAGAGGGACAGGGCAAGAGAGAGAGAGGGACAGGGCAAGAGAGAAAGAGGGACAGGGCAAGAGAGAAAGAGGGACAGGGCAAGAGAGAAAGAGGGACAGGGCAAGAGAGAAAGAGGGACAGGGCAAGAGAGAGAGAGAGAGAGGGGGACAGGGCGAGAGAGAGAGAGAGAGGGACAGGGCAAGAGAGAGAGAGAGAGGGGGACAGGGCGAGAGAGAGAGAGAGAGAGGGGGACAGGGCGAGAGAGAGAGAGAGAGAGAGAGAGAGAGAGGGGACAGGGTGAGAGAGAGAGAGAGAGAG